>NW_027456756.1:130000-295000 GCF_040206685.1 Ascaphus truei | reverse complement strand
GGAGTGGGGGTGCGTCGGAGTGGGGGTGCTAGGCAGGACCCCTGACAGATGTTCACGTAACTATGCTACCCAGCACTGGTGCAACTAATCTCTGGACTGTGACACTCTATTTTTTCATTATGGATACTGACAACACACACAAGGTTATCTAATAGGTGTTCATCAGGCAATTTTCCATACATGCTATTCACACACTTCATTGCTCTACACATCTAGTGACTTCATCCCATCATGCCACCTTTTTCCTTCAAGTGATTTATTTGTGCTGTTGGTATTGGTTACATAATTGTATGCTCAAGCAGATTCATGATGGTTTAAGATTGTCATTTATATTTTGACTAGTCACTTCATTGGTGTGTAGTACGTATTATCTTTAGCTTTGTATAGGTGCCTGTGAACCCATTAACCCGTTGTGATTTATTCTGACCTATCCAAGTGTTTCTTGAGTCACTATCCATTTTCATGTTAAGGGTTGACAATTTGAGTCATTCCCTAGTTTTGCCCACTTGTGTCTATGGGTAGTACCCGTGACAGGGGTCCTAGCCTTTTTTAAGTGTTTTTAATCATGTACTGTTTACTTATCCTTTTTTGCACTGTGTCAAATAAATAAAATACTATATGTTAATCTGCATACCTGAGTGCTCCCATACGGGTTACTTTTTTCTCTTTTCACTCATACTATTTACAACCCGTGAGCACCGCCAATTCTTACTGATGTAAAGTTATTTATTGGCTTATGGTGGCATTAATATTGCAAAAGTAGATGCGAGGTTTTTTTCCCCACCTTCCCCCCTTTTTTCCCCCCGTTATTTGAACATATATATATATATATATATATATATATATATATATATATATATACATACATGTAGAGGTATCAGTACTGTGTTAGCCGAGCTTCAATAATCAAAAAATAAATAGATGATACCGTTCTGTGGCTAACGAAATGCTTTTATTTGTGCGAGCTTTCGAGATACACTGATCTCTTCTTCCGGCGATGTTACAATGAATGAAGCAAGGATAACTTAAAAACAGTGTCTCTTGGAATGTTATCTGTGCTTCTCCTTCCCCCGGTGTGGATGTGTTTTATGGCTAGAGGTCATTTTATACTGGGTCCCATAACCTGCTTTATATGAAGTATCATTTTACACTAGTAGAGATGTTACATTTTGAAAAAATAGCGCTTCTGGCGACAATGTTCATTTTCTCTACAAATGATAAATGAAAAAGTTGGATAAAACGTTATATGTGTGTGTGTGCGCGCGCAATATATATATATATATATATATATATATATATATATATATATATATATATATATATATATATATATATATATATATATATATTGCGCGCGCACACACACATATAACGTTTTATCCAACTTTTTCATTTATCATTTGTAGAGAAAATGAACATTGTCGCCAGAAGCGCTATTTTTTCAAAATGTAACATCTCTACTAGTGTAAAATGATACTTCATATAAAGCAGGTTATGGGACCCAGTATAAAATGACTATAATGTCTCTTATCACATCCCAGTATATGGATACTTTCTATTATCACAAGCTGCTAACATGTGACAGGGCTCAGAGTCTGAGCCCAGAATGTGACATACTGAACATTCTCATTCTAAATTTCAAAAAATATTGTGTTGATTTCTGACCTGACTGCCGTGGTTACAGCTCAACCACTCTGTTCTACTGCATGTCACCATTTTCTGCCACAACCAGCTGACGGTGGATCTGCAAGGAGTTCAACGCTCATTGGCATCACATCTGTGGCTTGGTTAACGTATCATTTCTCCAGCTTTTTATTGTATTGTTTTGAAGTAGATTATATTTATTTATTTGAATAGATATTTATTTAGTTTAATAGATATTTATTTAGTTAAATAGATTATATTTGTAAGTTTAATAAGTTATATTTTTTAGTTTAATAAGTTATATTTCTTAGTTTAATAAATTATATTTCTTAGTTTAATAAGATATATTTGTTAGTTTAATAAATTATATTTCTTAGTTTAATAAATTATATTTCTTAGTTTAATAAGTTATATTTCTTAGTTTAATAAATTATATTTCTTAGTTTAATAAGTTATATTTCTTAGTTTAATAAGTTATATTTGTTAGTTTAATAAGTTATATTTGTTAGTTAATAGATTATATTTGTTAGCACAGTAGATTATATTTACTAGTATTTAAGTCTCCCCCTCAGTGCCCCTCAGTGCCCCATTAGCACCCGTGCGCATATTTCACATCTTTTCGGAGTCGCTTATTTTTTAGACCCTCGGAGCCGAAACCTAAAGGGGTCAGCTAAGAAACTCCGGATCAAGAGGAGCCGCACAGTTTAAAGACAGAACATTTCCAAGGGAGATGGAGACAATTTGGGTAAGATCTGATTAAAGGACAACCTTTGGGGAAGGAAAGGGTGACGCGGGAGTGTAAGAGGGGGGTGAGAGAGCAAGGTGGTGTGTCAGATTGGGGCAGAGCAAGAGAACGCAAAAATGATGGGGATTTGCTGCACACTAAAAAAAACAATTAGTCATACTTTTACCGGTGCCCCTTAGTCTCAGGGAAGACCGGCATTTCGTCCAATGTATACAATATGATTGATGGAAAAGGGCACACGGATTTGAATAAAAAAAGATAATTTATTGTGCCACAGACTACAATGTTTCGGCTGCTGGCCTTTCTTTACTGGCTTTAGTGGGTTTAGCCACTTTACCTGAGAAAGGCCAGCAGGCTGAAATGTTGTTGTCTATGGCAATGCAAGAGAAAACAGGTTGGGGGGGTGGGTTCTCGCAAGGTCGCCGACCCATGGGTGAGTGTCCCCGGTGGCAACTAGTCCTGGACCCCGGGAAAGCTGTCTGTGGCCCATACAAGCTGAGTAACAAGTAGAAAGGACACATGTATGTTCAGAATGAGTTAGCATGGTATTTTGAGAGGCATCATAGCAGGTCAGTGCAAGTCAGTGCAGAGCACTGCAAGGTCAGTCAATATGAGGAAGGGTCCGATGGAGGATCCCAGAATATCTCTTAAAGCAGGGGTGCGCAAATCGAGGGGTGCGACATTTTCTTGGGGAGGAGGGAGGAGGGGCTCGGCGCTTACAGTGGCCCCTCGCTCTTCCCCACAGCATTTAAATTAAATGCCGGAAATCGCACGCAAGGCCTCTGTAAGTTCCCTTTTCTTGTCTCCGGCGGCTTCTGGAGACAGCAACGTGGCGTCACATGATGTGGCATTGCCATAGCAACGTGATATCACATGACGTCGTTATATCAGAACGTCGGAGACAAGGTGGGGAGGGTGGAGGGGGGAGCAGGGGAAAAAGGTTGCGCAACCCTGTCTTAAAGCATTGTCTTGCATACAGATCAGAGGCGAAGAATGGATATGGATATCCGATGTGAAGGAGGAAATAATACTGAGATCACTACCGCTAAGACCGATTCGATGGAAGAAGGTGAGTGATGAAATAGCCGTCACTGTGTAACTCTTCCAATTACCTGCAACTTCATGCAAAGAAATAGCAACGCTTGTTTTTAACGCATTAAGCACCTAATGGGGAATTCAACTGCTGAGAGTTTAAGGGAGTTACTCACCAAACTCAGCGACGTTTCTGTGTCTCTGTGATAACTCCCCCAGGACATGCTTGAAAACCAGAGGTAACTCAATGTATTTTTGATAAATAGAAACATGACCTTCTGGGGAGGGGTATATAATGGGTACTGGGCCTGGTGAGGTGGGTATAACGGGTTCTGGGCCTTGTGAGGTGGGTATAACGGGTACTGGGCCTGGGGAGGGGCGTATAGCAGGGTACTGGGCCTTGGGAGGGTTGTATAACTGGGTACTGGGCCTTGGGAGGGTTGTATAACTGGGTACTGAGCCTGGGGAGGTGGGTATAATGGGTATTTGCCTTGTGGAGGGCGGTATAACGTGGTATTGGGGAGGGGGTATAAGTGGCACAGGAGCTCTTGCGATACAGAGTATCACTGTCCCTGGTTACAAACACTTCATGTCTCCTGCAGATCAGGACACGCACGAAGGTGGTGCCCTTTGTGCCACCAGACGACGAGGCGGGCTACGAGGCGGACGACGAGGCATACGATAAAGCGGGCGTCAAGTGGTGCGAAGAGGTGGGCTACAAGGCGGCCGATGAGGCAGACGACGAAGCGGATGTCAAGTCTGGCGACGTGGTGGACGATGGCCTAGGAGAATACGAGAGGTGTGGACGGATCTGCTGCTTCACCTTTTTTAGGCGGAGGAGAAGACCCCGGGAGCAGGTAGCAGAATACGAGAGGTGCGGACAGATCTGCTGTTTCACCTTTTTTAGGCGGAGCAGCAGACCCCGGGAGCAGGTAGCAGAGGAGCCAGGGCGTAGATCCAGGGGTATTCTAGGGGCCATGAGAAGTTGGTTTGACCGCAGGAGAGGCAGATAAGATCAGGAAGGCTGCGGGAGGGGCAGGTACTATAGGGAGATTGGGATATTGGGCGTGAGAGGGTGAGAGAGAACAAGGAGCAGGGCCGGAGCACGGGTTTCATGCGCCCCAGGCGAAACTTAAAATTTGTGCCCCAGTTGTATAAAAAATAATAAGATAAATAAAATAATAAAATAAACAGTGGCGTAGCTATCGGGGCTGCAGGGGGTGCGACCGCACCCCAGCGCGACGCAAAATAAAAATAAAAGGGCGCCAAAATACTGGATAAAAAAAAGAATAATAATTTTAAAAAAAAGATAAATAAATTAGAAATAATAAGAGGAAAAAATAATAATGATTATTAATGCGCCCCTAGGACCTTTGCGCGCTAGGCGACCGCCTAATGGCCGGCCGGCCCTGCGAGGTATGCGGGAGGAAAAGGGGTGAATGGGATAGATATGCAGGGGAATGGGGGAGCAGGTGAGTTATACACAGGGGCACAAGGGCCCCATCACCCGCATCTCTATATACTGAGTGTGCCCCTGTGTATAACAACGCTGATCTGTGCTGTTCCATCTGATCTCACTGCGCAGTGATCCAGGGACCATCCGATCGCCATTTAATGGGGTCAGGAAGGAATTTTTTCCCCCCATTGCACAGCAGGGGTTATGTTTCGCCTTCCTCTGGATCACAGCAACAAACTGCCCTTTGTGCATGAATTATCAGTGAGATCTTTATACACCCTGCATTGGTCTTCACTCCTTTGCTGCCGGAGGGGCCTGCAGTGCATTGCTCTGCGTGTTACTATATCGCTCTGCAATGTGCTGCAGGCCCCTACCAGCAAAGAGATTAATTATTTCAATAAAATACTCTCTTTAATCCAACATTGTAGTGTCTTTTCTATCCGTTGTATCTATTGCTAACAGCTCAGTGATTCTTCCCCAGGTCGCTGCACTAGTGTCACACTGCCAAGCCTGGTGTGAGGGAGATTTATAGGGTCACATATACACTTCTGCCAAAACACGAGTGCAAACAGGAAGCCCCTCTGATCTGTCATATCTTTTATAACACAAAACAGTATCTAAAAAGGTAAAAAGAACATACATGGGATTCTGCTACAAATATCTCTCTAATTACAAACCAATTAGCAAATCATTCAGATTAGAGTCGAGCGAAAAGAAAGGGTTAAGTATCTCATGTACAGTATATGCAGTGTAGGCTGTTCTGCGCATTACATGCAGGGGACAACGTTTAGGGGATATAAGTAATGCTGATCTCAGAGCTGACCGGCTGACCTGCTCTACCGGCTGATCTGCTCTACTGGCTGACCGGCTGACCTGCTCTTCTGGCTGACCGGCTGACCTGCTCTACTGGCTGACAGGCTGACCAGCTCTACCGGCTGACCGGCTTCCCTTCTTCCAGCTAACTGACCTGAATTGTGGCCCCTGTATCTCCCAATTAAACGTTTTATTGGCATATTCTTGTTTGACTCGTTCTATACAAACATTTTCTATACATTCATTGTGGGATTTGATAACATCTGTAAGATCTCTCAGAACATCACATTCTGTACGTTTGTGCTGAATATTTTTCCATTCTCAATTTACTTAGGGGCCTATGCAGAGAGCAGCGCTGGAAATAATTGGAATTGGTAATAAATTGTACCTGTAATGGCGTGATTTTATCTCCATATGCAGAAAGGTCAGAAAACTGCATTTAAAATCATGCTTGATTATGGAGAGTTTCAACCGGCGAGATGCGCGCTGGTGAAACATGTTTGAAAAAAAGCGCGTTTTTTTTTTTCTTTTCACTCTCGCCGGTGAGCTCGTTTCCTGCCAACTTTTGCTGGCGGAGCTAATTGTAGAATTTCTCTCCATTTTAATGGCGCGAACAGCCCCTAGATGGCGATCGTACCTTTCTGCATACGGCCCTTTTCAAAACTGGCGAGATTTTGGTTCTCGCCAGCCGTGCGGCGAGTTCTACTAAAAAAAAATAAAAAAATGGCGCTTTTTACTCAACTCGCCATTTCCAACCTTATTATAGCCATATAGCGCTAAAAAACGCCGAAATTTCCGTTCGCGCTGCTCTCTGCATAGGCCCCTTAATATTAGTTTTTGGCTTCAATTATTTATATCGAGCCCAAAATACCTTTATACAGAATGCTGTTCCCCTTATCCCACAAATGCTGCTTCATTAAAGCCCAGGGGTGGCACTTTATGCATTCTCAAACTTTTAGGCAACATCCCTAATTTCCAAAAGTGGGATAAAATCTGTGCATATTTAAATGGTTAATTTTTCCATTTTTCCATTGTGACAAAATATCAATTTTCTCACTCAGACTCCTAAATCCCTCCCCAAATATATCCGTTTCACATAAAAGTGTGTGCGCTTCTCCTTCCGCCTAACTGGCATGTCGTCCTTACGGGCGCCACTCCTTGCAACTCCACGCTGCCCTCCAGTGGCTAAAGAAATAAGATACATTTACTATACTCGTCTGGCAGCTGCTCCCGTATAAGGTGGGTAACTCTGTATTAGGGGTCTAGGTAGAGTATATTTTATACTTATGTCGGATAGATGAGGAATTTATATTGTGAGAGGCCTTAGATCTTATCCTATATGCACGCAGCCCTCGCCTCTCTGACCTTGAACACATACTTCAATCTGATTTTTTGAGACTTGAAACTGGATTTCCCAAAACAAACTGATTTTAAACACTGACAAGACTGTAACAATGGTATTTGGGACCAGAGCTAAATTGCTAAAGCTGCCAATGACAGAGCTTCAGATAAAAACCAGCTCTAATACCATCCTAGCCCCTGTTACTGGTTTGAAATATCTGGGCATATAGTTCAACTCCCATTTAACATTTGGGTTGCACATTGATACCCTGACATCCAAATCCTATGCCAAACTAGGTGTACTTTACAGGAACAAATCCTCCCTAAGGCCCTCATGCAGTAATCGCCTACAGCGATTCAGTAAGCCCAGAGAAGCTGGCGATTAGAGCAAAAATAACCGTTTTTTTTTTGCCGGAAAATAAATAAATAAATAAAATCGTCAGACGCGCGGTGATAAGCCACTTTTCGGCACTGATCGCCAGTTTTTCAAACACGCTCAATTCTATAAGCCCTGATCAGCTTATTGCGGCTGATCGCCACTTTAAAATTGCTGTTTCTTCTCCAAATTGTCCCGCCACAAAAGTTGGCAAGAAGGTGGGGTGAAGCTGCGATGAAAATAACATGCATGTGTCCCAGAGCTGATATCCATTAATATCAGCACCAGAGACCCCCGGCATGAATCCCATGCATAAAAAATGCATTTACAGGCAACTTCATTACCGCCAAGGCAATGAAGGGGTTATATACCCGTGCCAGGCTTATTGTGGGTAGCGGGGGTGGGAGAAGGTGGTATTTGGCCCTGGGTGGGTGTTTAGGCCTTGCCAGGGGGTTGGGGGATGACTTAACCTCTTCTTTAACTTAGTGGTTAATACCGCTAAGGTAATGAAGGGGTTAACCCCTCCCACTACCCCCCCACCCGGTAGGCCTAAACACCCATCCTTGGGGCCAATACCCCGTTCACCCACCCCCGCTACCCACAATAAACACAAATACACATAACAGCCCCACTGGCCACCTCCTAGGTCCCTAATAAACCATTACAATATTCATAAAACCATTATTTTGTTTACCCCCAGGATTATTACATGGGGTTAGGGCTATGTTATTTAGTGAGGGGTTGTATGTTTGTATTTGTAAGGACAGGCAAGGCCGGAGCCAGATGGGGTTCTCCTGCCTCTGTCCTCCCTGTCTCCTGACCCTTCCTGTAGCCGGACAAAGAAGAAGAAGCAGGCACACGGTCTTACTCAAAGGAGGTTTAATATGCCATAAAGTCCAACGTTTCGGCAGTCAAATACTGCCTTTCTCAAGGTGAAGGCTACCAAACACAAGAAACAGTCACAATATATACCACCCCCCCTGATACTCACCCCTCCCGGCTCTGCCACATAACCAGGATGCTGACGCCCACCTGATGACGTCAGAGCTACCATATGGCGCCCCCTAGTGACGTCAGACGTCTAGGTCTAAATCCCTGGCAATACAGCATAGAGCTGTCTTGGAGGACTGCAGCCACAGCCACACATGGGGGAGTGTTCAGTCTGGGGAGAGGTGTGGCTGTGGCTGCAGTCCTCCAAGACAGCTCTATGCTGTATTGCCAGGGATTTAGACCTAGACGTCTGACGTCACTAGGGGGCGCCATATGGTAGCTCTGATGTCATCAGGTGGGCGTCAACATCCTGGTTATGTGGCAGAGTGGGGTGATATAGGACCGGTATCTGTTAGACTTCCATCGCCCTATCTTTTGTATCGCAGCTACTGACAGCCCCGCGCGTGATGCTTCCGTTGCCGCCCCAATCCGGAACGAATGTGTCCCGTATTGTGCCTCGTCGAGGCCCTGGTGTCTTAGACACATGCGGAAAACCCACAGGTACTGGAATCTAGATAACGGTACCCCGTCCGCGTGAAGGAGCAGGGGGCCCTGACCGTCTGGCCTGCATGCCAAGTATTCCCTGAGCGTGCTCACTGGGCAAAATTTGGTCCCTGGTAGCCCTAGCAAAGATATCCACGCTCCCCTTCCCCGCTGGTCTGTTTTTGACCTTTTCACGTGTAGTTTGACCCACCCTTCCCCTAAGACTATGTCCTCAAACTGCATCCCTCCCTCGCCCTTGCGCGACGCGCACACCAACTCCCCAGCTCGCAGTGCTGCGAAGAAAGCCAATGCAAACGTCAGCCGGAAAAGTTTCGCCTCCAACCCCGATAGGCACACTCTGTCTGTGGCCTGCATTAAACCTTCTAATATCGCTGGTGTCACTGGCCGTCTGCTGTCATTTGTCGCCGTCCCCTTTGTTAACCCCGCTAGGACCCTTTTGATGATAAACGCCTTCGTTGGGTCCCCCTTGCCCTCTAGCTGCAAAAAGAAGGAGACCCCTGTCACTTTTTTCCCTATGGATCCTCCCGATAAACCCCCTGCCCTTAAGTTTAGGACAAATGATAGCAAGGTCCCGACTCCCAATACATCGAGACCCAATTCCCCTGCCAGACTTTGATAATCGCGCCACGCTGCCGAATAGGCCCGCCACGTACCCGGAGCCAGCGATGATCGTACCAACGAGGTCACTTGGTCGTCGCCAGCACCCAAAGGTCTGCAGGGCATGGACTGCCGATTAGGTCCGCCCCGGGGGCCAGTCTCCGAAACAGCACCATCTGTAACCGGGATAAGGCATCAGCAATGTTATTCACCACCCCCGGGACATGTCGAGCCTTGAACGCTATGTTCAATTGCAAGCATGCCAGTACGAAACAGCGCAGAAGGGACAGCACCGGCGGGGAGCGTGAGCCGAAATTGTTCACGGCTTCCACTACACCCATGTTGTCTGTCCAAAAAATTACTTGCTTATTCGCGAATAAGTGACCCCACAGGCGCACTGCGACGAGCAAGGGAAATAGTTCCAAGAACGCCAAGTTCTTAATGAGCGGCGTCCCCCGCCAGTGGGGAGGCCACCGCTCCGCGCACCATGCCCCACCGAAGTAGGCCCCAAAACCGACTGACCCTGAGGCGTCTGTAAACAACTGCAACTCTGTGTTGTTGGATGGGGGACCTCGCCACAAGGTTCTGCCGTTATAATCCTTTAAAAAACGCAGCCACACCGTCGAGTCCTTTCGGATTTCGGCGGTGATGCGGATGAAGTGGTTGGGTCGTCTCACCCCGACCGTTGCTGCGGAGAGGCGCCTGGCGAAAACCCTCCCAGCCGGCATTACGCGCGCAGCAAATACTAAGTGGCCTAGCAGCGCCTGGAAGTGCCTCAATGATGTTTTCTTGAGAGCTATGAATTCGCGGAGAAGCCTGCTTAGGGCGACCAGCTTCTCCGGAGGGAGCCTGTACTCCATCGCCTCAGAGTCGATTTCTATGCCCAAAAAGGTAAGAGTGGTTGTTGGCCGCACCGTCTTCTCGTCGGTCAAAGGAACGCCGAACTCACGCGCCAGGGCTGAAAATTCGAACAGCAACCTAGCGCATAAGTCCGAACCCCTGGGGCCAACAAAAAGGAAGTCGTCCAAGTAGTGCATGACCCCCGCTGCCTGCACCCTCTTCCGGGCCACCCATTCTAGGAAGGTGCTAAATGTCTCGAAATAAAAACAAGAAAGCGCACATCCCATTGGTAAGCATAAGTCTATGTAGTACTGACCTTCGAGCATGCAGCCTAGCAAATGAAAGCACTCGGGGTGGACTGGCAAGTGTCTGAAGGCCGATTTGATGTCAGCTTTTGACATTAGAGCCCCTTCTCCCATCCTTTCCACCAGCGCTGCGGCTTGATCGAAGTTCGCGTAAGACACCGAACACAACTCCCTGTCAATGCCGTCATTTACCGACGACCCCTCGGGGTAGGATAGGTGTTGTATCAACCTATACTCCCCAGCCTCTTTTTTTGGGGACCACTCCCAATGGGGAAATCCTGAGATTAGGCAAGGGAGGGGACTCGAAGGGGCCAGCCATCCTTCCCAATTGGACTTCCTTCCAGACCTTTTCCCTAGCTACGTCACCGTGTGTCCTGACCGATTTCAAGTTTCGACTAAACTCAGATCCCGCTTGATATTCAAACGGGATCCTAAACCCCTCCTTAAACCCAGCTAGGAGTAGCTGGGCCGCTTCCCTATTGGGATACCTTGCTAGCCACGGTGCCAAATTGGCGACGATTATTGGTGTCGCTGCCCTCGCGTCCAAACGTCCGCCCTGCGCCCCTCCCCCTGCGACCGCCCTTCTTAAAACACTTTGCCTGGGCGTGGCGGCCGCCGCAAAAGGAGCAGATGTGTTGGAAACGGCAGTTGTCGTACGTGCAGTTGGACTGGTTAAACGGCCAACAGACGCCCGAGTTGGTGTGCAGCGACTGGCTAGTCCCTGGTACGTTATTCCGCCATGCCCCCCTACCTCCGGTGCCGCACCCTCGAAAGGAATCTGCCCCGCCCCCAGACACAAACTGCAGATACAGGTTGACATCCTTGACGTTCCATGGTATCACCACCTCTTGGGCCTTCATTGATTGCCTAAAGCACCGGTCATATGTCCACCAACCCGTTCCCCCGTAAGTGTGGTGTGCTTCCTCGATCATGTCGTGATACGTAAAGAGCGATGCGCACGCCTGGGGATCCTTCTCCCCAATTACTCCAGCCAGGATAACAAATGCCTTCGACCAATTGCGAAAGGTGTGTGGGAAAAGCCTCTTTTCCACATCCACCTTCTTCGCTTCCCCCGTCTTTGAGGACGCGGCCAACGCCTCCCTGTAGCCTGGTAGCAGAGATAATATATCTACGTACTCCCCGGCCCATATCTTGTCCTTCACCTCTTTCAGCAAGTGCAAGCCCACTGAGCTAGGTCTGGATGTATAAGAGACCTTATATGCCGCATCGGGCATCCTCTTATCCTTGGCTAGCTCCTCTGAGGCGGGTGCCGCCTGAGGGAGGGGGAGCGTGGAGGATGGTGATTCCACTTGCCCGGCCTGCCCACCAGCCCCTAGAGGTGTGTTGTTAACCGCCTGCGGGCGGGAACAGCGGCCACTGCCGCTGCTGGAACTACAGGTGTCGCTACCGCTGGCGCCGCCCCCAATGCTGGCGCTACGACTGTCGCTATAGCTGGAGCTATCGCCGCTGCTGATGCGATTAGCGTTGCTAGAACTGGCGCTGCGCTTATCGCTGGTGTCACTACTGCTGGTGACTCTGCCGGTGCATGAGCATCAACAGCTGCCTCTGGAACCAGCCTTCTTCCTTGCTTCGCGCGTCAGCCTGCAGTTGTATGATTTTGTCTACGAAGTACATTCTGATTGATGCGCTAAGTGTCGCGGGAGTGTGATTTCAATTTGCGTGATTTAACTATGTGTTCCGTCTACTGGGTTTTTCTGTGAGTATGGGAAGTATCGAGGGTCGACGGAGGCGGATCCGATCCGGATGAAAACTGAATTGCTACTCGCACGAGGTACCGAAACTGACTGAAAGAAACATGAATTGATATGTTATCATCGATACATGGGACCTTCTGCTAACCGAAGAAGGGGCGTTAGGCCTGCTATTTGCAACCGCCCCTTTACCCCCTTCCCGCATGCATATTTGCTATACCAGCATATTTTCCTGATCGTGCCCAGTCAGGGAGTGGGATTACCCGCACCATCCCTGGCCATGCGCTGAACAGGAAGTGGGATTACCCACACCAAACCAGAGGCATGCGGCCCTGTGCTGAACAGGGAGTGGGGGGTTACCCGTCCATAGCAGGGCCATGTGCTGAACAGGAAGTGGGGTTACCCATACAATAGCAGGGCCGTGTGTTAAACAGGAACTGGGATTACCCATACAACCGCAGGGCCGTATATTAAACAGGAACTGGGATTACCCATACAATAGCGGGAGCCAAGTGCTGAACAGGAAGAGGGATTACCCATATGATAGAGGGAGCCAAGTGCTGAACAGGAAGAGGGATTACCCATACGATAGAGGGAGCCAAGTGCTGAACAGGAAGAGGGATTACCCATGCCCTACCATGGCCTGCGCTGAACAGGAAGTGAGATTAACCCCTACACGCGTTATACCTCTGCCTGCAGCATAACGCACCGTATACCCCACGTCGTCCTGAATGTAGCATGTAACGCTGGACCAATACAGCACATGACCCCCAAAGGCAGTATATACACACACCATATGCTCCACGCAATGGCCCGAAGCCAAGCATGCAGCATATACACCATATAATCCAAACCCGTCATGTAACCGCGCATGTGGTCTATAAACATTATATTCAGAACCCAGCACGTAACCATGATTGCAGTGTATACCATATAATCCAAATACAGCACGCCACCACCACTGCGGTACCGTATACACCCCTGTAACCCAAATACCGCACATTATAACACTGACTGTAGCATATATACCCGTTATAATCCAATACGGCGCGTAACCTTGAATGCAGTATATCCACTATACCCGCCATGTAACCCACTTAAAGCACATTATAACACTGAATGCAGCATATATACACCTTATACTCCACATGCCGCACGTAACCGTGAATGCAGTATATACTCTATAAACGACTTTATAACCCTGAATGCAGCATATATACACTTTATAATCCACATACAGCACTTACCCTGAATGCGGTATATACACTATGTACGCCATGTAACCCAATTACAGCACATTACAACACTGAATGCAGCATAAATACATAGGGTGACCAGATTTCGAAAATAAAAAACCAGGACACCTTAAAAAATAATTTATTAAACAAATGACATCACGTGACACCCCCCGTTGCCATGACAACAAGACACTCTGATGCCCCTGCAGTGTTAGTGTGTATAGAGGTGGGGGCTTTGCTTGGGCCCTTCAACTCTTACAGCCAGGGCATTATTGGCCAGGAATGCCCAGTTCGGAGGGGATTACTACTTCAAAATGTATTTGATTCGTAACAACATCAAAAAACTCTAATACCAATAACTAACAACCACAGACAATGATAATCTAAACCATCAAATAAAATGTCTACGGCCCTTGTTCAAGCATGTTTGCGGTACTTACCAGATAAATCAGTGCCTGCAATCCACGACTGTATCCGCCTCTCCGAGCGTCTGAAAGCAATCCAGCGTTCCTGGTGTGTGGCTGAAGAGGTGAGGGACTCCCTCCTCTCAAACGGAAAAGAAGAGCAAAAAATAGAGTTGGAACATACCTATCATACAGGGATGAGAGAGAGAGACAGAGAATGAGAGAGAGACAGAGAATGAGAGAGAGACAGAGAATGAGAGAGAGACAGAGAGAGGGACATAGGGAGAGAGAGACACAGAGAGAGAGAGAGAGACAAAAGTAATGTACTGTATAACCATTATACCGTACCCCCTAGTATTCGTGTAATCATTGTCCCACACCCCCTATAACTCACGCTTTGGCAATACTGAAATGTTCTTTTGTCATGCCAATAAAGCTGATTTGATTTGAGAGACAGAGACACAGAGACACACACAGAGACACAGAGAGAGACAGAGATACAGAGAGAGAGAGAGAGAGAGAGACACACAGAGAGAGACAGAGACACACAGAGAGAGACAGAGACACAGAGAGAGAGAGAGAGACACGGGCCTATTTAGTAAGCGTTGATAAGGCTGCGTCTATAGTATTTCAGACGGAGGGAAGGCACACACGCTGCAATACACTTGCTGAAGTCTGAGCTTTTTATGGCTTTGCAGGGTATGCAGCGGGTGCGATTGGGGGCGTGGCAATGAATATTTGGAGGCGTGGCAATAACGTTCCGGCGCGGACGTCACTTCCCTACCTCACATCCCGATCCACCGGCATTTTTTCAGATGCAGCATCTGAAGCACTGTGCAGACAAGAAGAAAAATGCACACAATGCGCACCAGAGATTAAAATATAGTAAATTATTTATTAATAAAACAAGAAATAACCGTGGGGGATCCAACCCCACCTCAGTACATATGCGTCACAGATCCGGGTTCGGTTACAGAGTGACCTGACGTGTCACGACAGGTCACTCTGCGCGTATTCTGACAGGCTGAGACGGCGTTTGCAGGTAGGAATTTATATATACACTATATCTTCATCTCCTTCATAGTAATGACATTAAAAACACATTTATTCACAGAATTAAGTAGTCACTGTGTGGGATTAGTTTAAGATTTATTTATTAGATAATTTATCACTATGTAACACACTTTAAATCACAAATAAATAGGTATCACATTATTGCAATGTATTCAGTTGTAAGATATTAATGTTATTTGTAACACACAGTAGATTAGAAACATCACAATAATTAAGTATTAAATGTAATATTTATTGATCCCTGTAGCACTATTACAATTTGTTGGCATGGTAATCTATAACAGGGGAGCGCAAACTTCTGAAGCTGCGTCCCCCTGCCTGGCCTCCCCCGGTCTTGCGCCCCCTCTCCTACCTGCCAGCACACTCCGGGGTCGAGTGACGTCACATGACCCCGCGGTGTCATTTGATGCCGCGTTGCCATGGAGACGTGTCTGAATCCCGGTCAGTGTTACTGTTGCAGAGGCCTCACGTGATCCCCGGCATTTCATTTAAATGCCTTGGGGAGGAGCGCGGGACCTCTGCACCCGCCCCCGCGCCCCCCCAGACAAATCTCCCGCCCCCCAGTTCACGCACCGCTAACCTATAACATTATGTGTGTGTATATGTGTGTGTAAATATATATATACACATATACACACACATATATATATGTATATATATATATATATATATATACATATATATATCTTCTTCTCTCCGAAGAAGACCGTTTTATATGTATGTATGTATGTGTGTGTGTGTAAATAGATGTATGTGTGTGTGTATATATATATATATATTATATATATATATATATATATATATATATATATATACATACATACGTATGTGTGTATATATATATATATATGTGTGTGTGTGTGTGTCATACAAGAATCTATTACTGTATTATCTAAAATCAGTAACACATGTGATCTATTATGCCATTACCAATTGGACTGTAGGACTATAAAACCATTACGAGTGAGTTGTAGCATTATCCCCTGATGAAATCGGCCGTGTGCTGAAGAAACGCGTAGGTACTTTGTTCTCGTTATTGCCACACTATCCGTCTTGACGCCGGGAAGGGAAGTTGGTACGCAAACCAAGACGAGACACCGGAATTACAGAGTGGAATCACAACTGCATACTACAGATTGCCGGAGGACCACACTGCGAGGGGCGCAGCCTATCGAGTTTCCCGGTCATCGTCCAAAGTCTGGAGCTGCGGATTGACCACCGGATTACCACGGAGCCCGAGCCTGTCTCACACAATGCTTTTACCAAACGGGCGTTTGTGAGTTTGTTATTTTTATCTTGTCCAGGAAATGAAATTGTTAAACCAAATTTACACATGGAGCGGGCGCTTTCTCTTCTTTTTGTTTTGTTTAGATATCTATCGAGGAGGTGGTTGTTTCCCTGAAGAGAGCTGCCAGGGCTCCAGAGGACGCCCGAATTGGATCCTTTTATGATTGAGTTATAACATAGCTATTAGAGCTAGGTTTCTGGACTTTTATTGTGTTTAGGCATAGTGTTTATTATTATTTTATTACAACTACTTTTTAGTAATTGCACTGTTATTAATTCTGGCCACTATTTCTCACTGCCATTATAATCTCTCTCTAGCGACAACCAGATTGCTATATCAGCTATATTATTTATTGGTTATACCAGGGGAGCACAAACTTTTGCAGCTCGCCCCCCTGCCTTCCCTCTGTTGGTGCTCGCGCCCCCCCCCCCTTACCTTGATGCGGCGTTACGTGACCTGCAGCGGCATTTGACGAGGGTGACGTCACATGACCCCGCAGCGTAATTTAACACCGCGTTGCCATGGACACGAGTGACGCCGGCAGAGTCAAGGTAAGTAATAGCATTGCAGAGGCCTCACGTGATCCCCCGGCATTTAATTTTAATGCCTCGAGGAAGTGCGCGGGGCCTCTGCAACCGCCCGCGCCACCCCCCCCCCCGAAAAATCTCCCCCTCCCCACTTTGCGCACCTCTGGGTTATACCATATATATATATATATATATATATATATATATATATATATATACACACACACACATATACACACACACACACACACAATTGCACTGTTATTAATTCTGGCCACTATTTCTCACTGCCATTATAATCTCTCTCTAGACTATATATATACATTTAGGGGCCTATGCAGAGAGCAGCGAATTTTAAAATTGGCGAATTTATTAAAAAGTAGCTTTTTTGGAGAGTTTTAATCTCCATATGCAGAAAAGTGCGAATTCTGCTATGTTTAACATGGATGCGTGTGGCGAGTTTAAATTGGCGAGATGCGCGCTTCAGAAATGTGTTAAAACAAATTCGCACCTTTTTTTTCCCCTTTGCAATGGCCGCGAGCGGCAGTTTTTTTTGGCGAGGCAAAACGGAGACAATCGCGCCTTTTTATTGGCGCGAACAGCCGCTAGATGCCGTTCGCGCCTCTCTGCATACGGATATTTTTTAAACTGGCGAGATTGAGGTTCTCGCCAGCCGCGAGGCGAGTTTTACAAATAGAAAAGAAAAATTGGCGCGTTTTTCGGAACTCGCCATTTTCTGCTGCTTTCTGCGCGATTTTCTCCAAAAAATGGCGAATTTCGAAATAGCGCTGCTCTCTGCATAGGCCCCATAGTATGATATATATATATACATACTATATGTGTATGTATATATATATATAAATATATATATATATGTATATATATATATATGTATATATATATATATATATATACGACTATTAAGGTTAAAGATAATGGTGAAAGACAGGGTTGCAGACCTGTCTAAGACATGCAAATGAATATACAGGAATATTTACAGTATATATATATATATATATATATATATATATATATATATATATATATATATATATATATATATATATGTTCAAATAACGGGGGAAAAAAGGGGGGGAAGGTGGGGAAAAAAACCCTGCATCTACTTTTGCAATATTAATGCCACCATAAACCAATAAATAACTTTACATCAGTAAGATGTAAGAACAGTAAGGCATTGAACTACACTGTGAGGGGAAAGTGAAGCACCCAACAGCAGCCTGCTTCTATCGGCGGTTCTCTCCACCACCCACTTTATTATGGAAAATGTGAGTTTCCTAATTACCTGTGCATAATACATTTGTATAGTTCATACTATTTGCACTATTTGTGGTTTTCTTTATTTTCATATCATCCACTTCACTGAGAGGATACAGACTCCAGTAACATAAAGGGCTCCAGTCAGAGAGAGAAGGATCTCTGACATGCAGTGATTTTATACGTTTTTTGTGAGTTCATTTCTTATGTTTTACATCTTTTAAAGCAGTGAATTACCATCTGCACTATATATATTTATATTTTTTCACATATCACGAGATCCAGCGCTCCTCCTCAACCCCAAGAAAAGAATACAGGAATATTTACAGTATATATATATATATATATATATATATATATATATAAATATATATGTTCAAATAACGGGGGGAAAAAGGGGGGGAAGGTGGGGAAAAAAACCTCGCATCTACTTTTGCAATATTAATGCCACCATAAGCCAATAAATAACTTTACATCAGTAAGAATTGGCGGTGCTCACGGGTTGTAAATAGTATGAGTGAAAAGAGAAAAAAGTAACCCGTATGGGAGCACTCAGGTATGCAGATTAACATATAGTATTTTATTTATTTGACACAGTGCAAAAAAGGATAAGTAAACAGTACATGATTAAAAACACTTAAAAAAGGCTAGGACCCCTGTCACGGGTACTACCCATAGACACAAGTGGGCAAAACTAGGGAATGACTCAAATTGTCAACCCTTAACATGAAAATGGATAGTGACTCAAGAAACACTTGGATCGGTCAGAATAAATCACAACAGGTTAATGGGTTCACAGGCACCTATACAAAGCTAAAGATAATACGTACTACACACCAATGAAGTGACTAGTCAAAATATAAATGACAATCTTAAACCATCATGAATCTGCTTGAGCATACAATTATGTAACCAATACCAACAGCACAAATAAATCACTTGAAGGAAAAAGGTGGCATGATGGGATGAAGTCACTAGATGTGTAGAGCAATGAAGTGTGTGAATAGCATGGACGCGTTTCGTCCAGAGACTTAGACTTGGAGTGGGGGTGCGTCGGAGTGGGGGTGCTAGGCAGGACCCCTGACAGATGTTCACGTAACTATGCTACCCAGCACTGGTGCAACTAATCTTTGGACTGTGACACTCTATTTTTTCATTATGGATACTGACAACACACACAAGGTTATCTAATAGGTGTTCATCAGGTAATTTTCCATACATGCTATTGCACTGTGTCAAATAAATAAAATACTATATGTTAATCTGCATACCTGAGTGCTCCCATACGGGTTACTTTTTTTCTCTTTTCACTCATATATATATATATATATATATATATATATATTGCGCGCGCACACACACATATAACGTTTTATCCAACTTTTGTAGAGAAAATGAACATTGTCGCCAGAAGCGCTATTTTTTCAAAATGTAACATCTCTACTAGTGTAAAATGATACTTCATATAAAGCAGGTTATGGGACCCAGTATAAAATGACTATAATGTCTCTTATCACATCCCAGTATATGGATACTTTCTATTATCACAAGCTGCTAACATGTGACAGGGCTCAGTGTCTGAGCCCAGAATGTGACATACTGAACATTCTCATTCTAAATTTCAAAAAATATTGTGTTGATTTCTGACCTGACTGCCGTGGTTACAGCTCAACCACTCTGTTCTACTGCATGTCACCACTTTCTGCCACAACCAGCTGACGGTGGATCTGCAAGGAGTTCAACGCTCATTGGCATCACATCTGTGGCTTGGTTAACGTATAATTTCTCCAGCTTTTTATTGTATTGTTTTGAAGTAGATTATATTTATTTAGTTGAATAGATATTTATTTAGTTTAATAGATATTTATTTAGTTAAATAGATTATATTTGTAAGTTTAATAAGTTATATTTCTTAGTTTAATAAGTTATATTTCTTAGTTTAATAAATTATATTTCTTAGTTTAATAAGATATATTTGTTAGTTTAATAAGTTATATTTCTTAGTTTAATAAATTATATTTCTTAGTTTAATAAGTTATATTTCTTAGTTTAATAAATTATATTTCTTAGTTTAATAAGTTATATTTCTTAGTTTAATAAGTTATATTTGTTAGTTAATAGATTATATTTGTTAGCACAGTAGATTATATTTACTAGTATTTAAGTCTCCCCCTCAGTGCCCCATTAGGACCCGTGGGCATATTTCACATCTTTTCGGAGTCGCTTATTTTTTAGACCCTCGAAGCCGAAACCTAAAGGGGTCAGCTAAGAAAGTCCGGATCAAGAGGAGCCGCACAGTTTAAAGACAGAACATTTCCAAGGGAGATGGAGACAATTTGGGTAAGATCTGATTAAATGACAACCTTTGGGGAAGGAAAGGGTGACGCGGGAGTGTAAGAGGGGGGTGAGAGAGCAAGGTGCTGTGTCAGATTGGGGCAGAGCAAGAGAACGCAAAAATGATGGGGATTTGCTGCACACTAAAAAAAACAATTAGTCATACTTTTACCGGTGCCCCTTAGTCTCAGGGAAGACCGGCATTTCGTCCAATGGATACAATATGATTGATGGAAAAGGGCACACGGATTTGAATAAAAAAAGATAATTTATTGTGCCACAGACTACAATGTTTCGGCTGCTGGCCTTTCTTTATTGGCTTTAGTGGGTTTAGCCACTTTACCTGAGAAAGGCCAGCAGGCTGAAATGTTGTTGTCTATGGCAATGCAAGAGAAAACAGGTTGGGGGGGTGGGTTCTCGCAAGGTCGCCGACCCATGGGTGAGTGTCCCCGGTGGCAACTAGTCCTGGACCCCGGGAAAGCTGTCTGTGGCCCATACAAGCTGAGTAACATGTAGAAAGGACACATGTATGTTCAGAATGAGTTAGCATGGTATTTTGAGAGGCATCATAGCAGGTCAGTGCAAGTCAGTGCAGAGCACTGCAAGGTCAGTCAATATGAGGAAGGGTCCGATGGAGGAGTTGGAGGGTCCCAGAATATCTCTTAAAGCAGGGGTGCGCAAATCGAGGGGTGCGACATTTTCTTGGGGAGGGGCTCGGCGCTTACAGTGGCCCCTCGCTCTTCCCCACAGCATTTAAATTAAATGCCGGAAATCGCGCGCAAGGCCTCTGTAAGTTCCCTTTCCTTGTCTCCGGCGGCTTCTGGAGACAGCAACGTGGCGTCACATGATGTGGCATTGCCATAGCAACGTGATATCACATGACGTCGTTACATCAGAACGTCGGAGACAAGGTGGGGAGGGTGGAGGGGGGAGCAGGGGAAAAAGGTTGCGCAACCCTGTCTTAAAGCATTGTCTTGCATACAGATCAGAGGCGAAGAATGGATATGGATATCCGATGTTAAGGAGGAAATAATACTGAGATCACTACCGCTAAGACCGATTCGATGGAAGAAGGTGAGTGATGAAATAGCCGTCACTGTGTAACTCTTCCAATTACCTGCAACTTCATGCAAAGAAATAGCAACGCTTGTTTTTAACGCATTAAGCGCCTAATGGGGAATTCAACTGCTGAGAGTTTAAGGGAGTTACTCACCAAACTCAGCGACGTTTCTGTGTCTCTGTGATAACTCCCCCAGGACATGCTTGAAAACCAGAGGTAACTCAATGTATTTTTGATAAATAGAAACATGACCTTCTGGGGAAGGGTATATAATGGGTACTGGGCCTGGTGAGGTGGGTATAACGGGTTCTGGGCCTGGTGAGGTGGGTATAACGGGTACTGGGCCTGGGGAGGGGCGTATAGCAGGGTACTGGGCCTTGGGAGGGTTGTATAACTGGGTACTGAGCCTGGGGAGGGTTGTATAACTGGGTACTGGGCTTGGGGAGGTGGGTATAACGGGTATTTGCCCTGTGGAGGGCGGTATAATGTGGTATTGGGGAGGGGGTATAAGTGGCACAGGAGCTCTTGCGATACAGAGTATCACTGTCCCTGGTTACAAACACTTCATGTCTCCTGCAGATCAGGACACGCACGAAGGTGGTGCCCTTTGTGCCACCAGACGACGAGGCGGGCTACGAGGCGGACGACGAGGCATACGATAAAGCGGGCGTCAAGTGGTGCGAAGAGGTGGGCTACAAGGCGGCCGATGAGGCAGACGACGAAGCGGATGTCAAGTCTGGCGACGTGGTGGACGATGGCCTAGGAGAATACGAGAGGTGTGGACGGATCTGCTGCTTCACCTTTTTTAGGCGGAGGAGAAGACCCCGGGAGCAGGTAGCAGAATACGAGAGGTGCGGACAGATCTGCTGCTTCACCTTTTTTAGGCGGAGCAGCAGACCCCGGGAGCAGGTAGCAGAGGAGCCAGGGCGTAGATCCAGGGGTATTCTAGGGGCCCTGAGAAGTTGGTTTGACCGCAGGAGAGGCAGATAAGATCAGGAAGGCTGCGGGAGGGGCAGGTACTAGAGGGAGATTGGGATATTGGGCGTGAGAGGGTGAGAGAGAACAAGGAGCAGGGCCGGAGCACGGGTTTCATGCGCCCCAGGCGAAACTTAAAATTTGTGCCCCAGTTGTATAAAAAATAATAAGATAAATAAAATAATAAAATAAACAGTGGCGTAGCTATCGGGGCTGCAGGGGGTGCGACCGCACCCCAGCGCGACGCAAAATAAAAATAAAAGGGCGCCAAAATACTGGATAAAAAAAAGAATAATAATTTTTAAAAAAAGATAAATAAATTAGAAATAATAAGAGGAAAAAATAATAATGATTATTAATGCGCCCCTAGGACCTTTGCGCGCTAGGCGACCGCCTAATGGCCGGCCGGCCCTGCGAGGTATGCGGGAGGAAAAGGGGTGAATGGGATAGATATGTAGGGGGATGGGGGAGCAGGTGAGTTATACACAGGGGCACAAGGGCCCCATCACCCGCATCTCTATATACTGAGTGTGCCCCTGTGTATAACAACGCTGATCTGTGCTGCTCCATCTGATCTCACTGCGCAGTGATCCAGGGACCATCCGATCGCCATTTAATGGGGTCAGGAAGGAATTTTTTTCCCCCATTGCACAGCAGGGGTTATGTTTCGCCTTCCTCTGGATCACAGCAACAAACAGCCCTTTGTGCATGAATTATCAGTGAGATCTTTATACACCCTGCATTGGTCTTCACTCCTTTGCTGCCGGAGGGGCCTGCAGTGCATTGCTCTGCGTGTTACTATATCGCTCTGCAATGTGCTGCAGGCCCCTACCAGCAAAGAGATTAATTATTTCAATAAAATACTCTCTTTAATCCAACCTATGTGTAGTGTCTTTTCTATCCGTTGTATCTATTGCTAACAGCTCAGTGATTCTTCCCCAGGTCGCTGCACTAGTGTCACACTGCCAAGCCGGGTGTGAGGGAGATTTATAGGGTCACATATACACTTCTGCCAAAACACGAGTGCAAACAGGGAGCCCCTCTGATCTCATATCTTTTATTACACAAAACGGTATCTAAAAAGGTAAAAAGAACATACATGGGATTCTGCTACAAATATCTCTCTAATTACAAACCAATTAGCAAATCATTCAGATTAGAGTCGAGCGAAAAGAAAGGGTTAAGTATCTCATGTACAGTATATGCAGTGCAGGCTGTTCTGCGCATTACATGCAGGGGGCAAAGGTTAGGAGATATAAGTAATGCTGATCTCAGAGCTGACCGGCTGACCTGCTCTACCGGCTGACCGGCTGATCTGCTCTACTGGCTGACCGGCTGACCTGCTCTTCTGGCTGACCGGCTGACCGGCTCTACCGGCTGACCGGCTTCCCTTCTTCCAGCTAACTGACCTGAATTGTGGCCCCTGTATCTCCCAATTAAACGTTTTATTGGCATATTCTTGTTTGACTCGTTCTATACAGACATTTTCTATACATTCATTGTGGGATTTGATAACATCTGTAAGATCTCTCAGAACATCACATTCTGTACGTTTGTGCTGAATATTTTTCCATTCTCAATTTACTTAGGGGCCTTTGCAGAGAGCAGCACTGGAAATAATTGGAATTGGTAATAAATTGTACCTGTAATGGCGTGATTTTATCTCCATATGCAGAAAGGTCAGAAAACTGCATTTAAAATCATGCTTGATTATGGAGAGTTTCAACCGGCGAGATGCGCGCTGGTGAAACATGTTTGAAAAAAAGAGCGTTTTTTTTTTTTCTTTTCACTCTCGCCGGTGAGCTCCAGTTTCCTGCCAACTTTTGTTGGCGGAGCTAATTGTAGAATTTCTCTCCATTTTAATGGCGCGAACAGCCCCTAGATGGCGATCATACCTTTCTGCATACGGCCCTTTTCAAAACGGGCGAGATTTTGGTTCTCGCCAGCCGTGCGGCGAGTTCTACTAAAAAAAAATAAAAAATGGCGCTTTTTACTCAACTCGCCATTTCCAACCTTATTATAGCCATATAGCGCTAAAAAACGCCGAAATTTCCGTTCGCGCTGCTCTCTGCATAGGCCCCTTAATATTAGTTTTTGGCTTCAATTATTTATATCGAGCCCAAAATACCTTTATACAGAATGCTGATCCCTTTATCCCACAAATGCTGCTTCATTAAAGCCCAGGGGTGGCACTTTGTGCATTCTCAAACTTTTAGGCAACATCCCTAATTTCCAAAAGTGGGATAAAATCTGTGCATATTTAAATGGTTAATTTTTCCATTGTGACAAAATATCAATTTTCTCACTCAGACTACAAAATCCCTCCCCAAATATATCCGTTTCACATAAAAGTGTGTGCGCTTCTCCTTCCGCCTAACTGGCACGTCGTCCTTACGGGCGCCACTCCGTGTAACTCCACGCTGCCCTCCAGTGGCAAAAGAAATAAGATACATTTACTACTGCACCGACACACTTTATTCGAGCAAATACCCAGTATGTACCTGGCAGATACCTGGAATGCGCCGCTCCTCACCTCTGACAAGCCCCGTTCCGTTTACCTTCCCAGCCTGGGTTCATGCCTGGCTGACGGGCGGCTGATCTGTTAAATGATAATGATTAGGATTTAATAGGCTGCAATGCTTCGCGTGTCTACCAGATGGCATAAATTTATGAATTGTAATGCAGCATATATATATATACTGTGCAGTATTGCAGCCAGCGGGAATAAAATGCTTCAATCCCTGTCTGGAAAATAACCCAATGCACTCGGGCAGAAAACAGTCACAAACCTCAATACACCCGGGTATACCCGAATTCGTGGGACTAGCCGAGCTCGAATAAAGTGTGTCGCCAGTGTATACTCGTCTGGCAGCTGCTCCCGTATAAGGTGGGTAACTCTGTATTAGGGGTCTAGGTAGAGTATATTTTATACTTATGTCGGATAGATGAGGAATTTATATTCCTAACGGGTTATTGTGAGAGGCCTTAGATCTTATCCTATATGCACGCAGCCCTCGCCTCTCTGACCTTGAACACATACTTCAATCTGATTTTTTGAGACTTGAAACTGGATTTCCCAAAACAAACTGATTTTAAACACTGACAAGACTGTAACAATGGTATTTGGGACCAGAGCTAAATTGCTAAAGCTACCAATGACAGAGCTTCAGATAAAAACCAGCTCTAATACCATCCTAGCCCCTGTTACTGGTTTGAAATATCTGGGCATATAGTTCAACTCCCATTTAACATTTGGGTTGCACATTGATACCCTGACATCCAAATCCTATGCCAAACTAGGTGTACTTTACAGGAACAAATCCTCCCTAAGGCCCTCATGCAGTAATCGCCTACAGCGATTCAGTAAGCCCAGAGAAGCTGGCGATTAGAGCAAAAATAACCGTTTTTTTTTTTTGCCGGAAAATAAATAAATAAATAAAATCTGCAGATGCGCGGTGATAAGCCACTTTTCGGCACTGATCGCCAGTTTTTCAAACACGCTCAATTCTATAAGCCCTTATCAGCTTATTGCGGCTGATCGCCACTTTAAAATTGCTGTTTCTTCTCCAAATTGTCCAGCCACAAAAGTAGGCAAGAAGGTGGGGTGAAGCTGCGATGAAAATAAAATGCATGTATCCCGGAGCTGATATCCATTAATATCAGCATCAGAGACCCCCGGCATGAATCCCATGCATAAAAAATGCATTTACAGGCAACTTCATTACCGCCAAGGCAATGAAGGGGTTATACACCCGTGCCAGGCTTATTGTGGGTAGCGGGGGTGGGAGAAGGTGGTATTTGGCCCTGGCTGGGTGTTTAGGCCTTGCCAGGGGGTTGGGGGATGACTTAACCTCTTCTTTAACTTAGCGGTTAATACCGCTAAGGTAATGAAGGGGTTAACCCCTCCCACTACCCCCCCACCCGGTAGGCCTAAACACCCATCCTTGGGGCCAATACCCGGTTCACCCACCCCCGCTACCCACAATAAACACAAATACACATAACAGCCCCACTGGCCACCTCCTAGGTCCCTAATAAACCATTACAATATTCATAAAACCATTATTTTGTTTACACCCAGGATTATTACATGGGGTTAGGGCTATGTTATTCAGTGAGGGGTTGTATGTTTGTATTCGTAGGGACAGGCAAGGCCGGAGCCAGATGGGGTTCTCCTGCCTCTGTCCTCCCTGTCTCCTGACCCTTCCTGTAGCCGGACAAAGAAGAAGAAGCAGGCACACGGTCTTACTCAAAGGAGGTTTAATATGCCATAAAGTCCAACGTTTCGGCAGTCAAATACAGCCTTTCTCAAGGTGAAGGCTACCAAACACAAGAAAACAGTCACAATATATACCACCCCCCCTGATACTCACCCCTCCCGGCTCTGCCACATAACCAGGATGCTGACGCCCACCTGATGACGTCAGAGCTACCACATGGCGCCCCCTAGTGACGTCAGACGTCTAAATCCCTGGCAATACAGCATAGAGCTGTCTTGGAGGACTGCAGCCTCAGCCACACCTCTCCCCAGACTGAACACTCCCCCATGTGTGGCTGTGGCTGCAGTCCTCCAAGGCAGCTCTATGCTGTATTGCCAGGGATTTAGACCTAGACGTCTGACGTCACTAGGGGGCGCCATATGGTAGCTCTGACGTCATCAGGTGGGTGTCAGCATCCTGGTTATGTGGCAGAGTGGGGTGGGGTTGCATCCCTTGTTTTTATGACTTTCTAATAAAGATAGATTTTTGCCAGACCTGCCTCTTCTCTGGATCATGGTGCGCTGCACTTTCTCTAGGGCAGGCCTGCACAACTCCAGTCCTCGAGGGCCGCACACAGGCCAGGTTTTTAGGATATCCCTACTTCAGCACAGCTGGCTCAATTAGTGGCTCAGTACGACTGCCTGAAACTTGGGGGGGTGGGTGGGAGACTGCCTGACACTTGGGTGGGTGACTGCCTGACACTTGGGTTGACTGCCTGACACGTGGGTGACTGACTGCCTGACACGTGGGTGGGTGACTGACTGACACGTGGGTGGGTGACTGACTGACATGTTAGACTGCCTGACACGTGGGTGGGTGGATGACTGACTGCCTGACATATGGGTGGGTGACTGACTGACACGTGGGTGACTGACTGACACGTGGGTGAGTGGGTGAGTGGGTTGGTGTCTGTATACATTCTGTCACTGATACACACAGACACTGGGAGGGGGCAGTCACACACACACTGGGGGGGGGCAGTCACACACAAACACAGAATGGGAGGGGGGCAGACACACACACACACAGAATGGGAGGGGGGCAGACACACACACACACAGAGAATGGGAGGGGGCAGACACACACACACACAGACTTGGAGGGGGCACTTACACACACTGGGAGAGGGGCATCACACAGTGGCAGGGGGCAGACAGACACACACACAGACACACAGACTGGGAGGGGGCAGTCAAACATACACTGGGAGGGGGGCAGTCACACACACACAGACTGGGAGAGGGGCAGTCACACACACACAGACTGGGAGGGGGGAGGGCAGTCACACACACACAGACTGGGAGGGGGAGGGCAGTCACACACACAAACAGACTGGGAGGGGGGGCAGTCACACATACACTGGGAGGGAGGGGCAGTCACACATACACACAGACTGGGAGCGGGGCAGTCAAACATACACTGGGAGGGGGGGCAGTCACACACACACAGACTGGGAGAGGGGCAGTCACACACACACAGACTGGGAGGGGGAGGGCAGTCACACACGCACAGACTGGGAGGGGGGGCAGTCACACACACATAGACTGGGAGGGGGGGCAGTCACACACACACAGACTGGGAGGGGGGTAGTCACACACACACTGGGAGGGGGGCAGTCACACACACACTGGGAGGGAGGGGCAGTCACACACACACAGACTGGGAGGGGGCAGTCACACACACACACACACACTGGGTGCGGGGGCAGTAACACACACACTGCGAGGGGGGCAGTCACACACCCACACTGGGTGGGGGGCAGTCACACACCCACACTGGGTGGGGGGGCAGTCACACACACACTGGGAGGGGAGGCAGTCACACACACTGGGAGGGGGGCAGTCACACACACACTGGGAGGGGGGCAGTCACACACACTGGGAGGGGGGGCAGTCACACACACACTGGGAGGGGGCAGTCACACACACACTGGGAGGGGGGGCAGTCACACACACACTGGGAGGGGGGCAGTCACACACACTGGGAGGTGGGGCAGTCATACACACACAGACAGGGAGGGGGGCAGTCATACACACACAAACTGGGAGGGGAGGCAGTCACACACACAGACTGGGAGGCAGGCAGTCATACACACACAAACTGGGAGGGGGGGCAGTCACACACACAGACTGGGAGGCGGGCAGTCACACTTGCACAGACTGGAAAGGGGAGCAGTCACACACACACAGACTGGGAGGCGGGCAGTCACACACACAGACTGGGAGGGGGGCAGTCACACATACACTGGGAGGGGGGGCAGTCACACACACAGACAGGGAGGGGGGCAGTCATACACACACAAACTGGGAGGGGGCAGTCACACACACAGACTGGGAGGCAGGCAGTCATACACACACAAACTGGGAGGGGGGGCAGTCACACACACAGACTGGGAGGCGGGCAGTCACACTTGCACAGACTGGAAAGGGGAGCAGTCACACACACACAGACTGGGAGGCAGGCAGTCACACACACAGACTGGGAGGGGGGCAGTCACACACACAGACTGGGAGGGGAGGCAGTCACACACACTGGGAGGGGGGCAGTCACACACACAGACTGGGAGGGGGCAGTCACACACACAGACTGGGAGGCAGGCAGTCATACACACACAAACTGGGAGGGGGGGCAGACACACACACACAGACTGGGAGGCGGGCAGTCACACTTGCACAGACTGGAAAGGGGAGCAGTCACACACACACAGACTGGGAGGCAGGCAGTCACACACACAGACTGGGAGGGGGGCAGTCACACACACAGACTGGGAGGGGAGGCAGTCACACACACTGGGAGGGGGGGAAGTCACACACACAGACTGGGAGGGGGGCAGTCACACACACAGACTGGGAGGGGGGCAGTCACACACACAGACTGGGAGGGGGGCAGACACACACACACAGACTGGGAAGGGGGCAGACACACACACACAGACTGGGAAGGGGGCAGTCACACACACAGACTGGGAAGGGGGCAGTCACACACACAGGCGACATGGGGCTTACCTGTAATGCCACTGTAGGGAGCCAGAAGTAGTGAGGCTTTTTTCCAGTCTGCCGGCAGTTTCAGTTGCCAGCTGTGAGCCTTCCTTCTGGTGAAAAACACACACACACACACACACACACACACACACACACACACACACACACACACACACACACACACACTACATCCGTCCCTGATACTAAGCCCCGCCCCCGGCAAATCCTGACCTCCAACCAATCCCCTGCTTCTACTCTAAAGCCCCGCCCCCGGCATCCTGCTATTGGGGAAAAAAAAATAATACGGCCGCATCCTCCTCACGCTGCCGCCTCCGCGCACCGCCGCATCCTCCTCACGCTGCCGCCTCCGCGCACCGCCGCATCCTCCTCACGCTGCCGCCTCCGCGCACTGCCGCATCCTCCTCACGCTGCCGCCTCCGCGCACCGCCGCATCCTCCTCACGCTGCCGCCTCCGCGCACCGCCACATCCTCCTCATGCTGCCGCCTCCGCGCACCGCCGCATCCTCCTCACGCTGCCGCCTCCGCGCACCGCCGCATCCTCCTCATGCTGCCGCCTCCGCGCACCGCCGCATCCTCCTCACGCTGCCGCCTCCGCGCACCGCCGCATCCTCCTCACGCTGCCGCCTCCGCGCACCGCCGCATCCTCCTCACGCTGCCGCCTCCGCGCACCGCCGCATCCTCCTCACGCTGCCGCCTCCGCGCACCGCCGCATCCTCCTCACGCTGCCGCCTCCGCGCACCGCCGCATCCTCCTCACGCTGCCGCCTCCGCGCACCGCCGCATCCTCATGCTGCCGCCTCCGCGCACCGCCGCATCCTCCTCACGCTGCCGCCTCCGCGCACCGCCGCCGCCTCGCGCACGGTACCAGTCACCAGGGGCAAAACCCGGGACATTTCCGGGACGGACTGTCAACCGGGACAGCACAGAAAAAAACGGGACTGTGCCGGCAAAACCGGGACAAATGGTCACTCTATAAATACACCTTATACTCCACATGCAGCACGTAACCGTGAATGCAGTATATACTCTATATACAAAAAGAAAAGAGGTTGGGGCGCTCCCTATTTGTATAGGCTTGTGATGTTGCCTGTGTGGTAGTGTGTAACCAAAGAAAGGGTAGTGTATACTTGCCCTTGTTGTTTTCTGCAGCTGGACCAGTAGAGAAGATAAAGCCCGGAATCTTCTTGTAGTTGCAGTGGAGGTGGAGGGTTGGTCAGCGCACGGGATTTTGCTCAAACGTAGAGATAAGAGGATAGGAAGATATGGAACACGGTATTAGTGTTTTAGTAATCGAACGGTACAATACAGCCAAAAGAACTTTGGAATTAAAAATGTGTGAAAAATATATTTTTAAAATAGCTTAAAACTCTTTGGAATTAAAGAACCTTGGTAATTAAAAGTAAATATATGAAAAAATATATTCTAAAATAGCTTAAAAATCCTTAAATAAAATCCTTAAATAAAATTTAAATGGAATTGTGTGGTTTTTTTGTGAACAGAAGCAGAATACGTGCTATATGTGGATGACTAACAGGGTGTGTTTATATAGCCTGTTGTTGGTCTGAGGTAAAAAGGGGATAATGGGGCTGGTTAGCAGAGTTTAATGCGCAGTCTTTCCTTCACGGAATGCTGCTAAAAACAATAGCTTTCTCACCCTCCTGGTGGAGGCAGTACGTGAGTTGCTTCTCTCCCGGGGGCCCAAATAGGAAGAAAAGGGCCGAACTCGGTGAGTGAGCAAAATAGAATTTATTAGGTACAGAAAACAAAGTCAAAATAACACTCACGGTACAGCTTTAAAACAGCCCAGCATCAGCCTGATCGTCCGGTGATATTCCTCTCACCAGTACAGCTCCCGTGGTCGCGTCCGACGGCGGGACCGGAAGAGGAGGTCTTACCGGATGTCAGCAGGCTGGCTGGGTCCTTCAATCAATGGGCTCCGGCAGGGAACAACTAGTTTCGCAATAATGCTTCGTCAGGTTCCTGCCAGATGCCCTGTGTCTTCCCTCTTTATAGGCAAATACCTAATTGATGATTGGATTGGTCATCAATTGGTATTGGTACAATTAAATAATAAAATGTAAAAACGACCTTTATTGAGTGTTGGGTGTTGGACTAATGCCCAATAATATGAAAGACCAATAATGCTAAACTCTAAATACATACATAAATATGTTACAAGTAGTGACAATGTTATACACAGTAGATAATCATGCACACATGATCTCTATCAGTTCTATGAGACCTTCCCTCGCTCGAGGTGTAGGCAATTAGTAATTTGTGCAATCTACAGACATCTTTAAACAAATCTCTTAAAATTGGTAGCAGGTGCAGCACAATAACTTGTGAAGTAAACCTCTAAGTAATTCCTTCAGCAAATTAATTTCATACCTAAAGTGGCCCTTGCACTTAGAACTTCTGTGATGTGTGACATTTAAACTAAATGCAAAAAAGCTTATGCTCAGATGGATGGATTTTGAGTGATATATAAAAAATATAAAATAATAAAATAAGAATATAAAAATGTATTGTAAATAAAAATATTGTATAGATGAATATATGTGTAGTTGGGGCTACCATATGGTATCGCTTATATGTTTAGACTATTTGTCCTGAAAAATATATATATATATATGGTGTATTACCCAGGTTTAGGTGATATATGTTAAAAAGTATCCCTGTGTGTGTCGTGACTCCCCCTTTAGTTTGGAGAATGTCAATGGTGACTGGAATAGAATTGGAAAAGAATTATTCCTACAAATGTGATAGTTCAGTAATTCAAACATAATGATCAGTAATTTAAAGATGTATAGAACTTGGATATATTTTCAATATGATTCATTGGGGATTTGACCCCACGATCATATTAGGCCTTAACTTAAAAGCAGAGTGATAAGTTGGCTGTGCTATACAGAGGCAGATGGACTTCATGTACTTGTTTGCACATATGCGAACAGAGAGAGTACAGAATTCTGCAATGAGAATAACAAATGTGGGTAAAGAGTATTGTTGTGTTACCCAGGCTTAGGTGAAATGTTAAAAAGTATTAAAAAGTATCCTTGTATATGTCTTGCCTCCCCCTTGTTGGTAGTTTTAGGGAATGTTGGTGGTGTCTGGAATTGGATTTGGGATAAAAGATATAAAAAAAAATATAAAAAAAAAATATAAAAAAAAAAAAAAAAAAAATATAAAAAAAAAAAAAAAAATCTTTTTATAATGTTAGTTCTAAATAATAGTATAATAGTAATAGTAATTAAAAATGATGCTCAATAATTGAGAAATGTGGGGTACTTGAATTCTTAGTGTGTGTTTCTAGTATTTCATTGGGGATTTGACCCCACGATCATATTGGCCCTTACTCAAAAGCAGTGTGATAAGTTAACTGTGCTACGCAGAGGCAGATAGATTTCATATACTCGTTGGTGCATATGTGAACATAGAGAACGTAAACATAGAGATAATGTAATTGTGTACGGTTAAGCGAATGTAAGTGAATCATCCAATTGCGAAGTTACTGGTTCCCAATTCGGGAGGGGGAATGGGAGAAAGAAGAGAAGAAAAGGAGAGAAGAAGAGAAACGTGATTAGTGTGTTAAATATACATGTTTCATTCTAGAAAAGCCCCAATGTCGATGTCAATGTTAAGTCCTTGGGGTGCTAGCGTCTTTAGTTTATAAATCCATAGTGTCTCCTTTCTTGCTAGTTTTGTAAGTCTATCTCCCCCTCTCCAAAGGGGGGGAATCTGTTCTATGGCTCTATATGTCAAGCCCGAGGGGTCCCCCTGATGCTGTAGTGAAAAATGTTTTGACACGCTGTGGGTCATAACCTGTCGTCGGATGTTACCAATATGTTCCAATATACGAACCCTCAGTGGTCGGCTGGTACGGCCGACATACTGTAGTCCACAGGGGCAGCTTAGTAAATAGACCACGTAGTCACTCTTGCAATTGATAAAGTGCTTGGTTTTAAATTGTTCGCCTGTTACATGGGATGAAAAGTCTATTTTGTCGTTTGACCCTTGTTTGCAAGCTTTGCAAGTACTGCACTTATAAAAACCTTTGGCTGTTGATAGCCAATTCTCGTCCCTTTTGGAGTTATCAGTTCTAAATAGGCTGGGTGCTAATTTATTCTTTATATTATCTGCTTTTTTAAAGATGACCTTGGGTCTTTCTGGGAGGTAGTTTCTAAGGGTGTCATCTCCTTGTAGAAGGTGCCAGTGTTTATTAAGAATTTGTTGTATTTTGCCTGAATCCTGGCTGTACTGAGTTAAAAATGCGACGTTAAAATTTTCTGTCGGTTGTTTTTGTGTAATTTTTAGGATATCTCGTCGTTGTAGGAGACCTGTCTTCTTAATGGATTCATCTAGTGAGTTTTTGTTGAATCCTTTGTTAATAAACCGATTTTTTAAAATGTCTGCTTGTTCTTTAAAAGTGTTACCGTCGCTGCAATTCCGCCTGATACGGCGGAATTGGCCTGGGGGTATGTTAGATAGCCACTTTTTGTGGTGGCAGCTTGTTCTCAGTAGGTAGTTGTTGCAGTCTACTTTCTTGAAAAATGTTTTGGTTTTGAGAGAACTGTTCTCGACATAGATGGTTAGATCTAAAAAATCTACAGAGATGGGGTTTGTGCAGGCCGTGAATTTTAGATTGATTTCGTTGTCATTGATATATTCTAAGAACCGTTTTAGATCCTCCTCGCTACCTTTCCAGATGAAGAAGATATCATCTATATATCTCCGCCAAAGCGCCAGATCTGCGCTAAATTCATGTGTTGACCAGATTTTGTCCTGTTCCCAGGCGTCCATAAAAAGATTGGCGTAGCTTGGTGCAAATTTCGTGCCCATTGCGGTGCCGCATTTTTGTAGGTAGTACTTTCCATCAAAGTTAAAAAGGTTATGTTTTAAAATAAAGTTAATACTCTCTAGAATAAAAGATTTCTGTTCTATAAGAACGTTTGGGTCATTGCTTAATGTCCTATCAATGGCTGAAATACCATCCTCGTGGTTAATGGATGTGTATAGTGATGTTACATCACATGTGCATAGTATAAAATCTGGGCTCCATGCTGTTTGTTCTATCATATTGATAGTTTGTGTGGTGTCTCTGAGGTATGATTTCATCCCCACGACGTAAGGTTGTAGGGAAATGTCTATGTATTCTGACAGTCGTGAGGTGAGAGAGCCTATACCCGAAATGATCGGTCTTCCTGGTGGGTCTATCAGACTTTTGTGTATTTTGGGAAGGAAATAGAAAATCGGCATCACAGGGAATTTGACATTTAAGTATTCATATTCCTTGGTGTTTATTACCCCTATTTCTTTACCCTTGTCCAGGTGTTTTGAATATTCTGTACAGAAATTCTTATGGGGATTTATTCTTAGACTCTCATATGTAATAGCATCTGAGAGGATCCTGTCTGCTTCTTTTTTATAGTTGGTAGTATCCATGATAACTACGCCCCCCCCTTTATCTGCTTGTTTGATGGTTATTGATTTATCATCCTCAAGTTTTTTGAGCGCAGTCTTTTCTTTAAGTGTTAGATTGTGTTTTATTTTACTTCTTTTGCTATGGGTTAGTTTTTCGAAGTCTCCTTCTATTTTCTGGTGAAATGTCTCGATATTATGGCTCTTAGCCCAGCTTGGATAGAATTTAGATTTTTCTTTGAGAGTTGTGTGTTTGAATGTGTTTTCATCTATTGTTGTAGGTGTACTGTTACTTGTGATTTCCCTACTTTGTGCATCTTTGGATAGGAAGAATTTTTTTAGGGTCAGTTGTCTTATAAATTTATGTGCGTCTATGTATAGATTGAAACCGCTGGCTACTATCATGGATACTACCAACTATAAAAAAGAAGCAGACAGGATCCTCTCAGATGCTATTACATATGAGAGTCTAAGAATAAATCCCCATAAGAATTTCTGTACAGAATATTCAAAACACCTGGACAAGGGTAAAGAAATAGGGGTAATAAACACCAAGGAATATGAATACTTAAATGTCAAATTCCCTGTGATGCCGATTTTCTATTTCCTTCCCAAAATACACAAAAGTCTGATAGACCCACCAGGAAGACCGATCATTTCGGGTATAGGCTCTCTCACCTCACGACTGTCAGAATACATAGACATTTCCCTACAACCTTACGTCGTGGGGATGAAATCATACCTCAGAGACACCACACAAACTATCAATATGATAGAACAAACAGCATGGAGCCCAGATTTTATACTATGCACATGTGATGTAACATCACTATACACATCCATTAACCACGAGGATGGTATTTCAGCCATTGATAGGACATTAAGCAATGACCCAAACGTTCTTATAGAACAGAAATCTTTTATTCTAGAGAGTATTAACTTTATTTTAAAACATAACCTTTTTAACTTTGATGGAAAGTACTACCTACAAAAATGCGGCACCGCAATGGGCACGAAATTTGCACCAAGCTACGCCAATCTTTTTATGGACGCCTGGGAACAGGACAAAATCTGGTCAACACATGAATTTAGCGCAGATCTGGCGCTTTGGCGGAGATATATAGATGATATCTTCTTCATCTGGAAAGGTAGCGAGGAGGATCTAAAACGGTTCTTAGAATATATCAATGACAACGAAATCAATCTAAAATTCACGGCCTGCACAAACCCCATCTCTGTAGATTTTTTAGATCTAACCATCTATGTCGAGAACAGTTCTCTCAAAACCAAAACATTTTTCAAGAAAGTAGACTGCAACAACTACCTACTGAGAACAAGCTGCCACCACAAAAAGTGGCTATCTAACATACCCCCAGGCCAATTCCGCCGTATCAGGCGGAATTGCAGCGACGGTAACACTTTTAAAGAACAAGCAGACATTTTAAAAAATCGGTTTATTAACAAAGGATTCAACAAAAACTCACTAGATGAATCCATTAAGAAGACAGGTCTCCTACAACGACGAGATATCCTAAAAATAACACAAAAACAACCGACAGAAAATTTTAACGTCGCATTTTTAACTCAGTACAGCCAGGATTCAGGCAAAATACAACAAATTCTTAATAAACACTGGCACCTTCTACAAGGAGATGACACCCTTAGAAACTACCTCCCAGAAAGACCCAAGGTCATCTTTAAAAAAGCAGATAATATAAAGAATAAATTAGCACCCAGCCTATTTAGAACTGATAACTCCAAAAGGGACGAGAATTGGCTATCAACAGCCAAAGGTTTTTATAAGTGCAGTACTTGCAAAGCTTGCAAACAAGGGTCAAACGACAAAATAGACTTTTCATCCCATGTAACAGGCGAACAATTTAAAACCAAGCACTTTATCAATTGCAAGAGTGACTACGTGGTCTATTTACTAAGCTGCCCCTGTGGACTACAGTATGTTGGCCGTACCAGCCGACCACTGAGGGTTCGTATATTGGAACATATTGGTAACATCCGACGACAGGTTATGACCCACAGCGTGTCAAAACATTTTTCACTACAGCATCAGGGGGACCCCTCGGGCTTGACATATAGAGCCATAGAACAGATTCCCCCCCTTTGGAGAGGGGGAGATAGACTTACAAAACTAGCAAGAAAGGAGACACTATGGATTTATAAACTAAAGACGCTAGCACCCCAAGGACTTAACATTGACATCGACATTGGGGCTTTTCTAGAATGAAACATGTATATTTAACACACTAATCACGTTTCTCTTCTTCTCTCCTTTTCTTCTCTTCTTTCTCCCATTCCCCCTCCCGAATTGGGAACCAGTAACTTCGCAATTGGATGATTCACTTACATTCGCTTAACCGTACACAATTACATTATCTCTATGTTTACGTTCTCTATGTTCACATATGCACCAACGAGTATATGAAATCTATCTGCCTCTGCGTAGCACAGTTAACTTATCACACTGCTTTTGAGTAAGGGCCAATATGATCGTGGGGTCAAATCCCCAATGAAATACTAGAAACACACACTAAGAATTCAAGTACCCCACATTTCTCAATTATTGAGCATCATTTTTAATTACTATTACTATTATACTATTATTTAGAACTAACATTATAAAAAGATTTTTTTTTTTTTTTTTATATTTTTTTTTTTTTTTTTTTTATATTTTTTTTTTATATTTTTTTTTATATCTTTTATCCCAAATCCAATTCCAGACACCACCAACATTCCCTAAAACTACCAACAAGGGGGAGGCAAGACATATACAAGGATACTTTTTAATACTTTTTAACATTTCACCTAAGCCTGGGTAACACAACAATACTCTTTACCCACATTTGTTATTCTCATTGCAGAATTCTGTACTCTCTCTGTTCGCATATGTGCAAACAAGTACATGAAGTCCATCTGCCTCTGTATAGCACAGCCAACTTATCACTCTGCTTTTAAGTTAAGGCCTAATATGATCGTGGGGTCAAATCCCCAATGAATCATATTGAAAATATATCCAAGTTCTATACATCTTTAAATTACTGATCATTATGTTTGAATTACTGAACTATCACATTTGTAGGAATAATTCTTTTCCAATTCTATTCCAGTCACCATTGACATTCTCCAAACTAAAGGGGGAGTCACGACACACACAGGGATACTTTTTAACATATATCACCTAAACCTGGGTAATACACCATATATATATATATATATATTTTTCAGGACAAATAGTCTAAACATATAAGCGATACCATATGGTAGCCCCAACTACACATATATTCATCTATACAATATTTTTATTTACAATACATTTTTATATTCTTATTTTATTATTTTATATTTTTTATATATCACTCAAAATCCATCCATCTGAGCATAAGCTTTTTTGCATTTAGTTTAAATGTCACACATCACAGAAGTTCTAAGTGCAAGGGCCACTTTAGGTATGAAATTAATTTGCTGAAGGAATTACTTAGAGGTTTACTTCACAAGTTATTGTGCTGCACCTGCTACCAATTTTAAGAGATTTGTTTAAAGATGTCTGTAGATTGCACAAATTACTAATTGCCTACACCTCGAGCGAGGGAAGGTCTCATAGAACTGATAGAGATCATGTGTGCATGATTATCTACTGTGTATAACATTGTCACTACTTGTAACATATTTATGTATGTATTTAGAGTTTAGCATTATTGGTCTTTCATATTATTGGGCATTAGTCCAACACCCAACACTCAATAAAGGTCGTTTTTACATTTTATTATTTAATTGTACCAATACCAATTGATGACCAATCCAATCATCAATTAGGTATTTGCCTATAAAGAGGGAAGACACAGGGCATCTGGCAGGAACCTGACGAAGCATTATTGCGAAACTAGTTGTTCCCTGCCGGAGCCCATTGATTGAAGGACCCAGCCAGCCTGCTGACATCCGGTAAGACCTCCTCTTCCGGTCCCGCCGTCGGACGCGACCACGGGAGCTGTACTGGTGAGAGGAATATCACCGGACGATCAGGCTGATGCTGGGCTGTTTTAAAGCTGTACCGTGAGTGTTATTTTGACTTTGTTTTCTGTACCTAATAAATTCTATTTTGCTCACTCACCGAGTTCGGCCCTTTTCTTCCTATTTGGGCCCCCGGGAGAGAAGCAACTCACGTACTGCCTCCACCAGGAGGGTGAGAAAGCTATTGTTTTTAGCAGCATTCCGTGAAGGAAAGACTGCGCATTAAACTCTGCTAACCAGCCCCATTATCCCCTTTTTACCTCAGACCAACAACAGGCTATATAAACACACCCTGTTAGTCATCCACATATAGCACGTATTCTGCTTCTGTTCACAAAAAAACCACACAATTCCATTTAAATTTTATTTAAGGATTTTATTTAAGGATTTTTAAGCTATTTTAGAATATATTTTTTCATATATTTACTTTTAATTACCAAGGTTCTTTAATTCCAAAGAGTTTTAAGCTATTTTAAAAATATATTTTTCACACATTTTTAATTCCAAAGTTCTTTTGGCTGTATTGTACCGTTCGATTACTAAAACACTAATACCGTGTTCTATACTCTATATACGCCATGTACCCCAATTACGACACCTTATAACCCTGCATGCAGCAAATGTACACCTTATAATCCACATACCGCACTTAACCCTGACTGCGGTATATACACTATACCCGAAATGTAACCCAATTACAGCACATTACAACACTGAATGCAGCATAAATACACCTTATACTCCACATGCAGCACGTAACCGTGAATGCAGTATATACACTATATACGCTATGTAACCCAGTTACAGTACATTGTAACGGCGAATGCAGCACCTATACACACCCTAGCGTACAACAGAACGTAACTACGAGTGCAGTATACACACTATATACACCATGTCACCCCATTACAGCCCATTGTAACTTCGGATGCGGTATATATACACCCCCTATAATCCAAATACAATATACGCCATGTAACCCAATTACAGCCAATTGTACCTCGAATGCAGCTCGTATGCCTTATACCCCGAATACAACGCATTATAACCATACCCCGAATACAACGCATTATAACCACACTGAGGTGTATACACTTTATTCCCCACATACAGCCCGCTATCACTACGAATGCGGTATGCAGCGATACCCACGGCCATTCTAGCATTGATCATAACTTTATCCAATGTTGAAAGAAATCAATTACAGCACATTATACCACTGCCATGTAACCCCACTGAGTGTCCCGTGCTCCAACCCCGGGGGGGGGGGGGTTGGGGGATACCCACGGCCATTCTGTTGGGGGAACCGTCGTGGCAAAAAAACGTGGGGGGTTGTTGTGCCTCTCCTCGTCCTCCCTCTGGCCCCCCCCCTCCCCAGCCGCAGAGGCTGATGGAGGGCGAGCCACGTGGCAAGGGAATCCCCCCTGGCTCAAGCTCGTATTACACAAGCCAATCCTCAAGCCAATGCACACTGTTTTAAACACAGCTTTTAGACAGAGGCTGGGATGAGATGCAAAGCCATTAAACCCACTCACAGACATGTTTCAACCTTTTTTTTTTAAACGTTTTTATTCAACAACTTTTTTAAGTTTACAGACTTTTTTGGAAACCAAAAAAACACACCATAGTGACAACAGTCACCCAACATTAGAAAGACACCAAAACATAATATATTTACATTTTCTTCCTTCATCCTTCAGATATATACAAACACAAAGATAAACTTTTCAGAAGGGAAAAAAAAAACATAACTTTACGAAAAAACCCTATAACCAAAACATCATACAAAGATAAGAACCATATACTTCAAGATTCTTTCATTTAAAAACAAAAACCCTTTCTCTATTCTCAAGTGATGCGATCATATGTTTTAATTCTTTCTCCATACGTTCCAAACCTCTCTTACTTTCCTCTAACTGGAATCCAGACATCACACTTTTTTCATACCCGTCCCTTGCTTCTTTTACATCCCAATATCTCCGCCCAAATCCCCTCGCAAGTTGATTGTGCAAAACCTCTTCCTTTGTAAGCCCTACTTCATCCTTTCCCTGGGTGCTCCTCCCCTTACTATCTCCCGCAGAATTTGCCTCTTTTGCCTGTACAATCCCTTTTTTGCCTGCCTTTTCTTCACTTTCGTTCCCACTTACTCCACTTACACTTCTCTGTATTTTAGTTCCCTCCACGCTTATCTGACTTTTTTGTGAGGACGAGCTGTTGCTCTCGCTACTCTCTTTCTCCCTCACCTCTCCCCTAGCCTCTTTTATTTTAACCCACTGTACATGCTCCTTTTTCAATTCTTCATATTGCTCTTTTGTCAGATGTTTTCTTTGGTACATCATTTTTTCCAATCTTTCTATTATCTGTTCATCACTACTACCCCCATGCTGCTTCCGGAAAATACCCACCCAAAACAGAACATCTCCCACTGCGTTCTCAAATTGTTCCATTTTCTCTTTTAGGGTTACGTTCCCTGATACTTTTTTAACTTTACCCTCTACACCCTTCTCTCTAGGCTCCACATAACTCTGGCAATCCTTATCATCCTTTGTTTCTATCCCTTGCGAAGACTCGTTTTTGCTTCCACTAACAACAAACCCTTTACACTTACTCTTTCCCTCTTCCACTCGCACCACCAGGGCCTGCCTTCTCCTCAGTTTCTTGCGCTTCCCTATCTACTGCACCGACACACTTTATTCGAGCAAATGCCTGGTTTGTACCTGGCAGAAACCTGGAATCCGCCGCTGCTCACCTCTTGCATGCTTCGTTGCGTTTGCCTTCCCAGCCACGGTTCATGCCTGGCTGACGGGGGCCTGATCTGTTAAATGATAATGAGAATGATTTACTAGGCTGCGATGTTTCGATTGTCCACCAGATGGCATAAACTCATGACTTAAGTAATGTGTGGCCTTTGCAAGTTGTTTCGTTTCCAAAAAAAAGTTACTTTATCCCAGTACAGTATGCTATTGTGTAACTTGTCCTTGAGACTGAAGGAATAGTTGCAAAAAATGTATCAATTTAGGCTTTACATACAGTAATGTATTAAATAAAGACAAAGATCATTTTCACTTACACTATTCTACAGAGACATGAGTGTTCAAGTGGAGCCCGTGTTCCAAAAACCTGACAGAAGTTATGCTTATTTGATATGGGCCGCTATAAATGCAACAGAGGATAAGATGGCAACAGTTGTTCAAATTTATCAGTATTTTATCGAAAATTATGACTTTTACAGATTTTCGCCAACTCCTCATTTGTGGAAGCATGCAATAAGGAAAAGGTTATGTAGTGACCCCTGTTTTCACCGTATTGAGCCCCAATTTGTTGGAGGGTATTGGTGTGTGTCACAGGGTTTTTCCCGTATCTATGATAATGGAGGCGGCAAAAGGCGAAGGGTCGTGTTAAAACGAAATAAGAAGCGACAGTCCCTGCCAAGCAATGCGCCAGAACCAGAACCAGAACCAGCAGCAGCACCAGCTTATCATCATGGTCCCGCCGTCGGTGACAACTCTGAGATGGATTTCGCAGCCAGTTTTGATGAAGCTTGCATGTACCTAAGCGATTTCCCGCTGACTACAGGTGGGCTAGTCCCTCTGCAAAATGATGAAAGCTGGACTGGAAGTGGGCCGGCGCCAGCGCAAGCTGAATGGGAAATTTAGTACAATACTGTACAGTATGGTGAGTACTGTATTTTTGCCGTATTATTTTGGTGGGGCTGGCTGGGAACTTCTTTAGGGGGCTGACCATTACTGTACATTAAAACTTTTCATTTTGTTTTTCCTCAGAAAAGAAAACGGCTAATGGGGGGATTTCGATGGATTATATTGTACTGTATGCTGATGTTTTCCGGCCATACAGTATACTGTGTAATAAACCCGAATAAATAAAACTATGCATTTATTCTACAGTATATGTTCAGTAAATTACTGCACATACTGGGGGCGAGATGTGTTTGCAGCAGAGAGAGATTTAATAATATTGTACAGTGAGCAGGGGGTTCCCTGAGCCAGAAATTAATGATTAATGCTCAGGGAACCCCCCCCCCCCTGCTCCTGATCAATATTATTAAAAATACGGAAAATTCTGCGTCATTACCATAGCGGATAGCCGCTAAGGCAATGAAGGGGTTAACCCACCGTGCCCGCTTTATTGTGTGTAGTGGGGATGGGTGAGGGGGGTATTTGGCCCTTGGTGTGAGTTTACGACTTGCGGGAGGGGGGGGGGGGGGTTGCGGGTGCACTTAACCCCTTCACGATCGTAGCAGTTAATACCGCTACGGTCATGAAGGGGTTAAGCCCTCCCGCTACCCCAACCCCCCCCCCCCGCAAGCCCTCCCCAACCATCGTTGGGGCGAATACCCCATTCACCCACCCTCCCGCTACCCACAATAAAAAAATACACACACACAGCAGCCGCCAAAAAATAAATAAATAAATGACAATAAATACATTTGAAATACATTTTTATTGATAGTGTAGATGTGCAGGGGGTCTCCGGAGCTGAACCGCGTTGGTTTTAGGTCTGGGGACCCCGTGCCCCCCGAGATACAGGCCCCTTTAGGGGGTGCCGGTAGCCCTCTGCTTGGTTTAAAGGTCCGATCACGTGATCGCGGCCTGTAAACCAAGCAGAGCAGAGGGATACCGGCACCCCCTAAAGGGGCCTGTATCTCGGGGGGCACGGGGTCCCCAGACCTGAAACCTGTGCGCTTCTGCTCCGGAGACCCTCTGCACATGTACACTATCAATAAAAATGTATTTCAAATGTATTTATTGTCATTTATTTATTTATTTATATTTATTCATTGTGCTGCTGCTGCAAGTCGTAAACTCACACCAAGGGCCAAACACCCCCCTCACCCCCAATAAAAAAAATTCACGCACAGCAGCCCCACAATTAATAAATAAATCTAAATAAATAAATAAAATCTATGTAAAACCCCCTCCCCTATTCTCGCTTTTAAAACGCCCTGCCTTCTCTCTAATCTATGTAAAAAACCCTCCCCCTATCCCCCTATTGTGTGTGCGTTAAACTTCCCTGCAAGCTATGTAAAAAAACCTCCCCCTATTGTGTGTGTGTTTAAATCTGTCTGGCCTGTGTTTCTGAGTGCTGAGTGCTCTGCGTTTAAAGGTCCCGATCACGTGATCGCGGCCTGTAAACCAAGCAGAGCAGAGGGATACCGGCACCCCCTAAAGGGGCCTGTATCTCGGGGGGCACGGGGTCCCCAGACCTGAAACCTGTGCGCTTCAGCTCCGGAGACCCCCTGCACATGTACACTATCAATAAAAATGTATTTCAAATGTATTTATTGTCATTTATTTATTTATTTATTTATATTTATTTATTCATTGTGCTGCTGCTGCTGCAAGTCGTAAACTCACACCAAGGGCCAAACACCCCCCTCACCCCCAATAAAAAAAATTCACGCACAGCAGCCCCACAATTAATAAATAAATCTAAATAAATAAATAAAATCTATGTAAAACCCCCTCCCCTATTCTCGCTTTTAAAACGCCCTGCCTTCTCTCTAATCTATGTAAAAAACCCTCCCCCTATCCCCCTATTGTGTGTGCGTTAAACTTCCCTGCAAGCTATGTAAAAAAACCTCCCCCTATTGTGTGTGTGTTTAAATCTGTCTGGCCTGTGTTTCTGAGTGCTGAGGGCCAAACACCCCCCTCACCCCCAATAAAAAAAATTCACGCACAGCAGCCCCACAATTAATAAATAAATCTAAATAAATAAATAAATAAAGACATGAAGAGAAATAAATATATACTGTACAGTATATACTTTGTATATATATATACACTATATATATATATATATATATATATATATATACAGTATACATATATACACTGTGTATATATATATATATATATATATATATATATATATATATATATATATATATCATACAGCTATATTTATATATATATATATATATATATATATATACTGTGTATATATATATATATATATATATATATATATATATATATATATATATATATACATACTGTATGTGAGTGAAAAGAGAAAAAAGTAACCCGTATGGGAGCACTCAGGTATGCAATTGATATATTTGTTTATTTATTTGACACAGTGCAAAAAGGGATGAATAAACAGTACATGATTTAAAAACACTTAAAAAAGAGGCATGGACCCTTAAACACTAATGAACAGCACTAGGGAACGACACACACTGTCAACCCTAAACATGAAAAGGATAGTGACTCAAAAAACACTAGGGAGAATCAAAGTGAATCACAATACAGTAGGTTACTGGGTTTAAAGGCACCTACTGTATACAACGCTAAGGATAATGCACACTACACACCAAAAGGTAGACTTGTCAAAGTATAAATGACAGTCTCAAAGCATCACACATCTGCATTAGCATACAGTAATATACAGTAACCAATGCCTACAGCACAAATCATGTGTAGGAAAGGTGGTAAGGTGGAATGAAATCCCTAGATGTGTAGAGCAATGAAGTTAATGAATAGCATACTGTACAGTATAAAACATAACATTACAATCCACACAGTACATTGCATTTACAGTACATTGTATACTGTAAATGATGCATAGCATTAAATCTATGCACCATATACAGTACTGTACATTCTGCAAATGAATGTTAACAATATAATTGCAAGCTACTCTACCAGTAAATACTGTACAAACACTTCCAAACAAGTCAACTTAACTACAGTATTTTAACCAAGCAAGTAAACCAAAATCAATATATACTGTAAGTAACAACCAGAAAAGACAATTTAAAAACAAACTAACCCTTACAATACCAAGGATTACATCTATCTAATTGTAAAAAACCTTATACATTATACACAGCATTGTTTAAAAACCCCTTCCCCCCTAATGTTTGTGTTAAGCAGATTACACTGAAGGGAGAGAGATATAAAGGCCTAAAGCCCCTTCCCCCCCTAATGTTTCTGTTAAGCAGATTACACTGAAGGGAGAGAGATATAAAGGCCTAAAGCCCCTTCCCCCCCTAATGTTTCTGTTAAGCAGATTACACTGAAGGGAGAGAGATATAAAGGCCTAAAGCCTTACCTGCATTGGTAAACCCTCCCTGCATTGGTAAACCCTCCCTGCATTGATGTCGTGTAGTGTACAGTATGTAAATGTGGGGAGGAGGGGGGCCCAATGTGCATAATGTACTGTGAGGTCTAACCACCCTCACCCCCTACCCACATACTGTACCGTTACCCCCCCCCCCCCCCCCCCATCCTGGCCATGGCCCCTCACGCACAGCAGCTCCACAATTAATAAATAAATATAAATAAATACATGAAGAGAAATAAATATATACTTTATATATAAATGTGAGTTTATAAATAAAATAAAGAATATTATTTCTAGGGGCCCTAGAACAGAAGTTCCCACGCCAATTTCGCGCTCATTGCTCTTTTTTTGCTCTTTTTTTACAATGTTGCTGGTCTTGCGGCTTTGCAGTATGCAAGCAAAAAGCGCAGTGTATGAAGTCTGGGTGAGCGCTTTCCACATTTGATGCCTACGGCACCTTCCCATTTCTACACACTTCAATACCTGCACAGTTGGTAGCGCTTTCCATCCCAGCTACCATTCTGGATATTCACCTCTCACAGGCCATTCTTGCCCGAGTCTGTCCTATCAGACAGGGGCATTAACCTGTATCCACACCACCTGGACAATTTCTCTCTGTCAGAGACTTGTGCTATTTATTTTATATATTTTTGTGTAATTATTCATGCAAATTTATGCTCATTTCATATGTGGTTTTCAACATAAAGTGGCTGCTGGGCCTGATCCTAACTCATACAGTATACAGTAGCGCTTCCCTGTTTGTTTGTTTATTGCAAGCAAAAAGCAGTTTGTAGTACTGAGTGTGAGATAAATTACTCTATTTATCAGTGTTGATCAAAGAGAGTTGATCAGAAGGATTCCCCTTATATACAGTACGTAGAATTAATAAAATTGTATTATTTTCCGATATCCGCAGTGATTCTGGTCAACCTGACAGATTTTTAGTAATACAGTATACTGTACTGCAAGACCATGTGTTGTCTACCTTTTACTACAGTATACTGTACTGTATGAATGACAATAGAGTGCTGTATACTTTATAAGGGGAATCCTTCTGATCAATTCTCTTTGATCAATACTGATAAATACAGTATCATATTTATACCCCTTTAGCACCTGTCGTTCCATCCTATGCACCCATTTACTGTACAATGGTGATTGCGGTCGTATTCACGTACTTTATGTGAGATAAATTAACCAGTTCTTTTATTGCTGAAGTCGCCACAAAATACTTTTATTTACAAATACAGTACAATACAATGGTGAAACTTTTCAAGTTAACAGCAATTCAAAACATCAACACACAATAATACATACTTTACAGTACTGTACAGTATACTGTACTAGTATATTTGGGCCTTGTCTTTGGGGGTTTATTCATGCAATTATTAGGGTGACCTGGCGTTGGAAATACTGACACAGTACAATCCTACAGCTACACCACCCACCCCCTCCCTTAGAGTTTTTAATCCCTCCCTGGCCAAGCATCAATCGTCTGGCTAATCCAATCCAAGCCATTGTTTTGTTAATCTGGCCCTGGGCTGTTCAGAACAGCCACTGCTTCTAAATTACTGAAAATATACAGGATAAATATACAGTGATGTGAAATAATCCTTTCTGTGTGTCTGAGAGTGTTGAAAGTCACCAGGTCCTCATCTAGTAGAGTACATTCTCGAATACCTTTAGAATAAAAATACAGTATATATAAATATACAGTATAAATATTGCACAGTATACTGTAATGTTAAATAACCCATCCTGTTCTTTTTCCCTTCATACTGTAACAGTATCCTCATTGTGTCTGCGGTACAGTAGTTCATTGAGAGAGGAGAGGTTTTGTGTACATCATTACTGCTGTTTATATACTGTACATTTGACTGCACAAGCAGATTTGACGAACACAAGGCCCCCCCTCCCCTCTGGTGCACCCTTTTTCCTGGAACGACAAGAAAACAAAAACTTTGTTCAGTTACTGTACTGTACTGTATGTGCGTACTGTATTATGGTAGACCTACTGTACAGTAGGTGGCTGGTGCAGCTTTCTCTGGAAAGAAAAAATGGAGCAGTTAGTAGGCAGTTACTGTAGTATGTCAAACTAGTCTACTGTACTGTATACTGGAACTACTGTAAACTCTGACTATTGGGAAAGCTAAAATCTGTGCCATACTTACCTGTATCATAGTGTACCTACTGTACAATACTACAGCACTGTACTACTTTCCTGATGCTTGTCCATTGCGCGCGATGACAATGGGCAACACAGTGGCAATATGGTCTATATATTTATTGCATCGTTCCTCGGTGAGTACATCGTTCCAAAAACTCATTATGGCTGTATACAACTCGTCCTTCTTGGAGGGTTTCGCCACTTTACGGATGTGGTCCTTCAGCTGATGCCAGACCATTTCGATCGGATTGAAGTCTGGTGATCTGTGATTGGAAAGAAAGGACAATTAGTTTAAGAGATACAGTACACAGTAAAAACAGTGGGGAACATATAAATGGGACACGGTCTACTACACTTACTCCGCTGGCGTCTTCACCCAGTTGATGCCGCGCTCAAGGATATGCGCCGTCGACGCGGTGTGCTTGGGATCATTGTCCTGGTAAAAGCGATGACCATTGGGAAAGTCTTGTGTGATGTATCGCACTATCACGGGCACAATGTTGTCTTGGAAGAAATCTTTATTCATGATTCCTATAGCAAGAAAAGAAAACTGCACAATAGTACAGTACAGTGCATACGGTAAGGCAACACTAGTCAAGTACAGTGCATTAGGCGGCATTATATTTGAGAAATTGTACCTTCAAAGACGACAATGCATCCCGGTCCACGCCTAGAGATGGCACCCCACACATGCAGCTTCACAGGGTGTTTTGGCCGTGGCTTCAAAGTTATGCGGCCTTTTTTGTGAAACGCAAATCTTGCAAATCTCTCCAGCGACACAGTAGACTCATCAGTGAAGATGCAATCCTGGAAAGTCTCACCGCTGTCGATCCATGCCTGGGCCTGGAGCACTCTTTTGATTTTGTTTGCGTCCCGTATCATGGGGTACGCTCTGTAATGACAATGAATAAAAAATGTTAGCGTCACAGCGCAGTACAGTTTGCAAAACAACATTTTTACTTTACAGTACAGTACCTCCTGTACTGTCCACTACTAACCTCACACGTCCATATTTCCATCCAATTCTGCGTCTCATCTTCTTTATGCTGCTCTCGGATACAGTCAGATTGTGGTTTTCCTGAAGAGTGTTTTTAACCCTTAATGCGCTCCTCTCATCATTCTCCTCACTTATTCTGTCCACCAGAAGAGTAGTCTCCCTACAATGCAAAGAAATTATATTGTGTTATTAATATGCAGCAATATAAAATGTATATTGTATACTGTACATGTAATGTTGTAATATACAGTAAATATAAATATACAAAAAATGTATACTGCTGTACTATAAATATAAATAGACAAAATATACAGTATACAGTACTGTTGTAATATAATAAATATACTATATAAATACGGTATACTGTTGTTATATCATAATAAATACACATCATATACTGTATATTTCGTTGTAAGATGAATTGCAATATACCAAAAGTGTATACTGCTGCACAAAAAATATAAATTGACCACACATACAGTACACTACAGTATATACTGTTGTACTATATAAATACGGTATACTGTTGTTATATCATAATAAATACACATCATATACTGTATATTCCGTTGTAAGATGAATTGCAATATACCAAAAGTGTATACTGCTGCACAAAAAATATAAATTGACCACACATACAGTACACTACAGTATATACTGTTGTAATATAATAAATATACTATATAAATACGGTATACTGTTGTTATATCATAATAAATACACATCATATACTGTATATTCCGTTGTAAGATGAATTGCAATATACCAAAAGTGTATACTGCTGCACAAAAAATATAAATTGACCACACATACAGTACACTACAGTATATACTGTTGTAATATAATAAATATACTATATAAATACGGTATACTGTTGTTATATCATAATAAATACACATCATATACTGTATATTCCGTTGTAAGATGAATTGCAATATACCAAAAGTGTATACTGCTGCACAAAAAATATAAATTGACCACACATACAGTACACTACAGTATATACTGTTGTAATATAATAAATATACTATATAAATACGGTATACTGTTGTTATTTCATAATAAATACACATCATATACTGTATATTCCGTTGTAAGATGAATTGCAATATACCAAAAGTGTACAGTATACTGCTGCACAAAAAATATAAATTGACCACACATACAGTACACTACAGTATATACTGTTGTAATATAATAAATATACTATATAAATACGGTATACTGTAGATGTACACTACAGTTTTCTATATTTTTTTTGGTTAAGTTTTATAAATACAGTATACAGTACTTACGCATTTGTTACCCTTGGTGCCTTTTTGCGGTCTCTGTTTTTTCCTTGTGCATGATAGCACACAGTGCTTGATGGCACAACGAGGCCAGAAGCAGTTAACCAGCGCTGGATATCTGCAATTCGTTGTCCGCTCGTGTACATCTCCTTCATTCTCATGCTGAGATCCTTTGAAATCTTCTTAACAGGCATTGCTGCGAGTACTGTAGAAAGAAATACAAACACAAGAATGTGTATTCGATGTTTAGTCGATGTGTATTCAATGTGCAGTGAATCCACAAAATGGATGGTGTATTTATATGTTAATGACTCACATAACAGACCACCCACTTTCAACACCTGTACCTGGCCACCATGCATAAAAGGTTGTACACGTTGCATAGCCCACCACTTGCTGATCTTTATCTGAGGCATTGTCCAGATACTGCATTGTGCCTCCCGCTTACATGGAGCATCCCCGGTTCTATGGACGAAAGAATCATCTCACCTCTGCTGTGCCTGCCACACTGAAAAAGAGAAAGGCAGTTACCGTTCCCAAGCCAAAGGCAAAGCGACAGGCTAAGGCCAACAAAGAAAACCTTCTGCTGACCCCAAAGGCTAAGGCTTTTAAAACACGTCAGCCTTATTATGTGAAGAAGAAATACGGTACTGTGCTCGGTTCGCAAGACGCATGGCAGCCAACTCACCGAATCCGCAGACCACTTGCTCCCATATGCTTCGACGACTCTGCTGTAGCTGTCCCGGAAATCTTCAGCCCGGCTTCTCCACCCCCATCTTCTCCGGTTCCATCTGAAGATGCTGCTGCCTCTGAAATCAACGGGTCACTGTCTCCTTTGCTCTTGGACGACTCTGCTTCTCTCCCGGAAATCCAGCGGTCACCTTCTCCATCCCTCTTCCACCACGCTGCAGCTTCTCCTGTACCGGGCATCCCCAGGTCACCTCTTCCACTCTCCATCGATGCCGCTTCTCTCCAGGGAACCCCCATCTCATCCTCCGTTGCACCCATCCCCCCAGATCTCCAGATGCCATGCACAAGCAGCTCGTTGGACCGGATCCTGAATGGGCTAAGTGTGGATCTCCCCGGGAATTCTAGTGTGCTGGCAAAGCTAGATCTGCTTCTGGAGTCGGTGCTACATATGGAGCAACGGCTGGATCAACGGATGCTACATATGGAGCAACGGATGGATCAACGGATGGACAAGATAGAGGCAGACATAGCGGGCATACATTATTTGCTCGGTGTTAATGCCCCTGTTTCCCCGACGCTGGAGCATGGGGGTGACATGGATGTGATGCATGGTACCTTCGACCCCCTTCCATCACCAAGCACACCCCCTCCACCAGAAGATACAGTGTACTATGCTATTGAGGAGGACATGACAACCCCATCTAGACCACGCCAGGAGACAACCCGGCGACCACTACCGGAGGAAAGCTTCCTCCCAGACACCCTACCATTGCCCATCGCCTCAAGTACACCCGCTCCCAAAAGACTTCCTACACCCGCTCGCATACAAACAGTGCCCGACATCTCCCTGTGCGATCTGACACCGGCGCTGAGGGAGAAGTATAGGGTGAGGAGTGCTGGTATACCACACAAGTATGCCTTGATCATATTTAAACACCATGTTCCCTACACATTGTACTGCGAGTGGGTGTTCAAAGTGAACTATGATGGGAATCGCCAAAAAAATGCCCTTCCTGCCAATTTAAGGAAAAAGATTGTGGAAGAAATGCAGCGCTATTACCCTGTTACAGATCCTGTAATGAGAGGCGTTAGAGACTGCATTAATGGCGTTTTGCGCCATGCAAGGCATCGGCCATGGCTGGAAAATGGGGAGGACTTTCAGTGAGACCATACTGTAATGTTGTGCTGTACTGTACAGTACATGTTTTACCCTATAGTACCTGCTGTACTTAAACAAAGGATACTGAATGTTGTTGTGTGTTGCACGGTTTTTGTACTGTATTTGTAAATAAAAGTTTTTAGTGGCGACTTCAGCAATAAAAGAACTGGTTACTTTATCTCACACACAGTACTACAAACTGCTTTTTGCTGCCAGACTGCAAACCCGCAAGACCAGCAACATTGTAACAAAAGAGCAATGAGCGCGCAATTGGCGTGGGAACTTCTGTTCTAAGGCCCCTATAAATAATATTCTTTATTTTATTTATAAACTCACATTTATAAACCCCGTCACCCACCCCCGCTAAACACAATAAAAAATAATCACACACAGCATCCCCGCAATAAATAAATAAATAAATACAAATAAATACATTTGAAATACATTTTTATTGATAGTGTAGATGTGCAGGGGGTCTCTGGAGCTGAACCGCACAGGTTTTAGGTCTGGGGACCCCGTGCCCCCCGAGATACAGGCCCCTTTAGGGGGTGCCGGTAGCCCTCTGCTTGGTTTAAAGGTCCGATCACGTGATCGCGGCCTGTAAACCAAGCAGAGCAGAGGGATACCGGCACCCCCTAAAGGGGCCTGTATCTCGGGGGGCACGGGGTCCCCAGACCTGAAACCTGTGCGCTTCAGCTCCGGAGAACATCTACACTGTGAATAAAACACACACATCATTAAAGAATCATTCTTTAGCTTAGCGGCTATGCGCTATGGTAAAGAAGCAGCATTTCTGTCTTTTTAATAATATTGTAGAGTGAGCAGGGGGTTCCCTGAGACAGAAATCTAATCTCAGGGGACCCCCTGCTCCTGCACAATATTATTAAAAGTTCAGAAACGAGGCTTCATTAGCATAGCGTATAGCCGCTAAGGTAATGAAGGGGTTAACGCATAATAACCAATAAATACATTCAATACACTACCCACTACCCATGGCAACCTCCGCTGCTGTACAGTAAAACAGAGAAAAAAAATAACACTTTCAAAGTAATGTCCCCTAACCCCTTAATCACCATAGCGGTTATTAACCGCTACAGTCATGAAGGGGTTAACCCGCCCTCACCCACCACTTGGGACGCCTACTGTACATACCCTCCCACTCTAACCCCCCACCCCGTGAGGCCTAACCACCCTCAACCCTCACCCACTAACTACCCACAAGGGAGGCCTACCCACATACCGTTGGGGAAACACCCCACCCCCACCCCAGTACCCACAATAAAAACAGTACAATCACCCACAATAAACAGCATTCTATTTATTAAATACATTACCCACCCCCTGTGCCCCCCCCCCCATAAATACAAGATTTATTCTTTTACATTCAGGGTCCATAACGTAGCCCCACGCTAGTCCCCGGTGGGCTGGCAGGGCACCTGGACAGACCTACAGTTTACCAGCAGCATTCCACAGGTTCTGGAGGCCTGCTGGTGGATCCTGCCAGCACCATGGCGCCCAGGTGGTCTCCTTGGGTCACCGTGAGCCTCAATTGGGTCCACACGGTAGGCCCAAGGATGTCTGGGAGCCCCGGGTCAAACCCACAGGTGTCTGCGGGGCCTCGGGTGGTTCCCATGGGGGTCTGGGGAACTCACGGGTGCTCACTACGGGTCCGCGGTGCCCCCACAGAAGTGGGACCACACATCATCATCCCCGCACCTACGGCTCGGAGGTGCCCCCACAGAAGTGGGACCACACATCGTCATGCCCGCAGACTACGGGTCCGCGGTGCCCCCACAGAAGTGGGACCACACATCATCATCCCCGCATGTGTCACCCGTGGAACCACCAGCCTGCTACCCTTTAGGATACCCGAGGATTCCCCGCGGGTGGTCTCCAGAGGTCCCACGCAAAACCACGGAAGTAACCCTGAATGTAAAAAAAATAAACCTGGCCTATACATTCAATACATACACCCTCCCCCCCAACACCTACAGTACAATAATGTGCAAAATAACTATTATCCAGATATGAATAATAGATTAATTGCCCATTATTAAAAACATTAACTAGCATATACAAATAAATAAAGTACTACTGACCTCATCAATACGAAGTGTCCGACGCCAGCGCCTTCCTTCTCTTGCCCACACAAAACATAGCCAAAACCAAGCCAATACATTGCAATTACATTCAGATATCAATTAACCCCTTAAACACCTTATCGGATAATAACCGCAAAGGTAATTAAGGGGTTAAGCCACACAGGCACGATACCCACCCTTCACCCATGAATTTGTACTGTGGCTTCATCATGCAACTATATATATATATATACTGTATATATATACATACAGAGAGACAGAGAGAAAGAGAGAGAGAGAGATATATACAGTATATATATATACACACGTTATATACACACCCATGATAAACCAAATATACAGTACAAATAAATGTAGAAGGGTTATCAAAACCATACTGTTCTACAACCAAACACTTCTCCATACAGACACTACATTAAAAATCAATTTCCTTTAAAAATCCTAACTGATCTCACAATCTACTGTACTGTATATGATCACAAACCAATGAAAAAATGTACTGTATATGATCACAAACCAATGAAAAAAGTCTCTGGCTGCAAAATGAGACGACATAGGCTTTTAAAGGCCTATGACGTCACATCAGAGCGTGGGAACTTTATCCCTACTCTGATTGGCTCTGGTATACCATGTGTCAGGGGCTTGGGGGAGAAAGGATGTGACGTCAATAAGGATAAAGTTCCCACGCTCTGATTGGCTACCGTACCACGTGACAGGTTTTCATTGACGTCACATCCTTTCTCCCCCAAGCCCCTGACACATGGTATACCAGAGCCAATCAGAGTAGGGATAAAGTTCCCACGCTCTGATTGGCTCTAGTACCATGTGTGCACGGCCATGTGCCTTTTCATGACGTCATCTTAAAGGCAATTGAAGCAAAGCCATTCTGATTGGCTGTGCTTTCATTCCCTTTAAGTGACGTCATCATTTTTTTATTATCGGCCAACACACATGGTTTTCACGGTCCAATCAGGACCGTGGGAACCATGACGCAAAATGTGACGTCATAGGCCTTTAAAAGCCTATGTCGTCTCATTTTGCAGCCAGACGCCGCGGAGGAAGGACCTCCGGAGAAGGAAAAAGACAAGGGCGTGGCCGATGATGGAAAGAAGACCACGCCCTGCCCCGCCCGGAAGGAGATAGAAGAAAGAAGAATACAGATGAAGGTGTATTACAAGTAGAAGACCCGTGGATTGGTTTGGATTTTTAGTTTAATGTTTATTATTTTCAATGGTTTATTATTTTATGGGTTCCTGATCGTGGATTGGTTCGTGAGTAAGCTGGGCAACGGGAGTCGGTGGGGGCAAGTAATGGTAAGTGAACTACAGTAAAGAAATGTATTTTATTTAACTTGTTAATTTTTTCAAAAGGTTTTTTAACCTGTGTATTTTTATTTTTTTGTGGTATATCATTTCTTGCCACTGTATGTATGTATGTACAATATATATGTCTAGAGAGATATACTGTACAGTATACATTCAGGGTAAGAAATGATGATGTTTTAAAAGCTGGATTAGATGTGTTTTTAATTATTTTGTGAGTTTAAAGTATTTTAAAATTAGATAGATGTATTATTCCTTGGTATTGTATTGTGTGTTTGAGGAAGGTCAGGGATACTGTAGGTACTGTAGGCTTGGTTTGGAAAGGTTGTATTTTTGTCGGTACTTATATTTTTTCAAAGGCTTAATTGTTCTGCTCTAGGCGTGAATCTGTTAATGGTTTCATTGTTCATGATTGAGTGTGAAATGTTTAGAGATCTAAATAATGATTGCTAATTGATTTTTGTTTACGTTGATTAATTTGCAGAATGTATACAGTATGGTGCATAGATTTTATGCATTTTGGAATGTGACTTTTTTCATTGGTTTGTGATCATATACAGTACAGTAGATTGTGAGATCAGTTAGGATTTTTAAAGGAAATTGATTTTTAATGTAGTGTCTGTATGGAGAAGTGTTTGGTTGTAGAACAGTATGGTTTTGATAACCCTTCTACTGCACCGACACACTTTATTCGAGCAAATACCCGGTATGTACCTGGCAGATACCTGGAATGCGCCGCTCCTCACCTCTGACAAGCCCCGTTGCATTTGCCTTCCCAGCCTGGGTTCATGCCTGGCTGATGGGCGGCTGATCTGTTAAATGATAATGATTAGGATTTAATAGGCTGCAATGCTTCGCGTGTCTACCAGATGGCATAAATTCATGAATTGTAATGCAGTATATATATATGTAGTGTGCAGTATTGCAGCCAACGGGAATAAAATGCTTCAATCCCTGCCGGAAAATAACTCAATGCACTCGGGCAGAAAACAGTCACAAACCTCAATACACCCGGGTATACCCGAATTCGTGGGACTAGCCGAGCTCGAATAAAGTGTGTCGCCAGTGTACATTTATTTGTACTGTATATTTGGTTTATCATGGGTGTGTATATAACGTGTGTATATATATATACTGTATATATCTCTCTCTCTCTCTTTCTCTCTGTCTCTCTGTATGTATATATATACAGTATATATATATATATAGTTGCATGATGAAGCCACAGTACAAATTCATGGGTGAAGGGTGGGTATCGTGCCTGTGTGGCTTAACCCCTTAATTACCTTTGCGGTTATTATCCGATAAGGTGTTTAAGGGGTTAATTGATATCTGAATGTAATTGCAATGTATTGGCTTGGTTTTGGCTATGTTTTGTGTGGGCAAGAGAAGGAAGGCGCTGGCGTCGGACACTTCGTATTGATGAGGTCAGTAGTACTTTATTTATTTGTATATGCTAGTTAATGTTTTTAATAATGGGCAATTAATCTATTATTCATATCTGGATAATAGTTATTTTGCACATTATTGTACTGTAGGTGTTGGGGGGGAGGGTGTATGTATTGAATGTATAGGCCAGGTTTATTTTTTTTACATTCAGGGTTACTTCCGTGGTTTTGCGTGGGACCTCTGGAGACCACCCGCGGGGAATCCTCGGGTATCCTAAAGGGTAGCAGGCTGGTGGTTCCACGGGTGACACATGCGGGGATGATGATGTGTGGTCCCACTTCTGTGGGGGCACCGCGGACCCGTAGTCTGCGGGCATGACGATGTGTGGTCCCACTTCTGTGGGGGCACCTCCGAGCCGTAGGTGCGGGGATGATGATGTGTGGTCCCACTTCTGTGGGGGCACCGCGGACCCGTAGTGAGCACCCGTGAGTTCCCCAGACCCCCATGGGAACCACCCGAGGCCCCGCAGACACCTGTGGGTTTGACCCGGGGCTCCCAGACATCCTTGGGCCTACCGTGTGGACCCAATTGTGGCTCACGGTGACCCAAGGAGACCACCTGAGCGCCATGGTGCTGGCAGGATCCACCAGCAGGCCTCCAGAACCTGTGGAATGCTGCTGGTAAACTGTAGGTCTGTCCAGGTGCCCTGCCAGCCCACCGGGGACTAGCGTGGGGCTACGTTATGGACCCTGAATGTAAAAGAATAAATCTTGTATTTATGGGGGGGGGGGCACAGGGGGTGGGTAATGTATTTAATAAATAGAATGCTGTTTATTGTGGGTGATTGTACTGTTTTTATTGTGGGTACTGGGGTGGGGGTGGGGTGTTTCCCCAACGGTATGTGGGTAGGCCTCCCTTGTGGGTACTGACTGGGTGGTTAGGCCTCACGGGTGGGGGGGGGGGGGGGTTAGTGTGGGAGGGTATGTAGGCATCCCGAGTGGTGGGTGGGTGAGGGTGGGTTAACCCCTTCATGACTGTAGCGGTTAATAACCGCTATGGTGATTAAGGGGTTAGGGGACATTACTTTGTATGTTTTAATTTTTGTGTCTGTTTTGCAGAAGCGGAGGGGCCATGGCCAGGATGGGGGGGGGGGTTAACGGTATGTGGGTAGGGGGTGAGGGTGGTTAGCAATGCAGGGAGGGAGATTTACTGGTAACAGAAACATCTATCTCCCTTCAATGTAATCTGTTTAAAGCCCCCTCCCCCCTAATGTGTGTTTCTGTAAAATCTCTCTCCCTTCAATGTACTGTAATCTGTTTAACAGAAACATTAGGGGGGGAAGGGGCTTTAGGCCTTTATATCTCTCTCCCTTCAGTGTAATCTGCTTAACACAAACATTAGGGGGGAAGGGGTTTTTAAACAATGCTGTGTATAATGTATAAGGTTTTTTACAATTAGATAGATGTAATCCTTGGTATTGTAAGGGTTAGTTTGTTTTTAAATTGTCTTTTCTGGTTGTTACTTACAGTATATATTGATTTTGGTTTACTTGCTTGGTTAAAATACTGTAGTTAAGTTGACTTGTTTGGAAGTGTTTGTACAGTATTTACTGGTAGAGTAGCTTGCAATTATATTGTTAACATTCATTTGCAGAATGTACAGTACTGTATATGGTGCATAGATTTAATGCTATGCATCATTTACAGTATACAATGTACTGTAAATGCAATGTACTGTGTGGATTGTAATGTTATGTTTTATACTGTACAGTATGCTATTCATTAACTTCATTGCTCTACACATCTAGGGATTTCATTCCACCTTACCACCTTTCCTACACATGATTTGTGCTGTAGGCATTGGTTACTGTATATTACTGTATGCTAATGCAGATGTGTGATGCTTTGAGACTGTCATTTATACTTTGACAAGTCTACCTTTTGGTGTGTAGTGTGCATTATCCTTAGCGTTGTATACAGTAGGTGCCTTTAAACCCAGTAACCTACTGTATTGTGATTCACTTTGATTCTCCCTAGTGTTTTTTGAGTCACTATCCTTTTCATGTTTAGGGTTGACAGTGTGTGTCGTTCCCTAGTGCTGTTCATTAGTGTTTAAGGGTCCATGCCTCTTTTTTAAGTGTTTTTAAATCATGTACTGTTTATTCATCCCTTTTTGCACTGTGTCAAATAAATAAACAAATATATCAATTGCATACCTGAGTGCTCCCATACGGGTTACTTTTTTCTCTTTTCACTCACATACAGTATGTATATATATATATATATATATATATATACACAGTATATATATATATATATATATATATATATATAATATAGCTGTATGATATATATATATATATATATATATATATATATACACAGTGTATATATGTATACTGTATATATATATATATATATATATATAATATATATATATATATATATATATAGTGTATATATATATACAAAGTATATACTGTACAGTATATATTTATTTCTCTTCATGTCTTTATTTATTTATTTATTTAGATTTATTTATTAATTGTGGGGCTGCTGTGCGTGAATTTTTTTTATTGGGGGTGAGGGGGGTGTTTGGCCCTCAGCACTCAGAAACACAGGCCAGACAGATTTAAACACACACACAATAGGGGGAGGTTTTTTTACATAGCTTGCAGGGAAGTTTAACGCACACACAATAGGGGGATAGGGGGAGGGTTTTTTACATAGATTAGAGAGAAGGCAGGGCGTTTTAAAAGCGAGAATAGGGGAGGGGGTTTTACATAGATTTTATTTATTTATTTAGATTTATTTATTAATTGTGGGGCTGCTGTGCGTGATTTTTTTTTATTGGGGGTGAGGGGGGTGTTTGGCCCTTGGTGTGAGTTTACGACTTGCAGCAGCAGCACAATGAATAAATAAATATAAATAAATAAATAAATAAATGACAATAAATACATTTGAAATACATTTTTATTGATAGTGTACATGTGCAGGGGGTCTCCGGAGCTGAAGCGCACAGGTTTCAGGTCTGGGGACCCCGTGCCCCCCGAGATACAGGCCCCTTTAGGGGGTGCCGGTATCCCTCTGCTCTGCTTGGTTTACAGGCCGCGATCACGTGATCGGGACCTTTAAACGCAGAGCACTCAGCACTCAGAAACACAGGCCAGACAGATTTAAACACACACACAATAGGGGGAGGTTTTTTTACATAGCTTGCAGGGAAGTTTAACGCACACACAATAGGGGGATAGGGGGAGGGTTTTTTACATAGATTAGAGAGAAGGCAGGGCGTTTTAAAAGCGAGAATAGGGGAGGGGGTTTTACATAGATTTTATTTATTTATTTAGATTTATTTATTAATTGTGGGGCTGCTGTGCGTGAATTTTTTTTATTGGGGGTGAGGGGGGTGTTTGGCCCTTGGTGTGAGTTTACGACTTGCAGCAGCAGCACAATGAATAAATATAAATAAATAAATAAATGACAATAAATACATTTGAAATACATTTTTATTGATAGTGTACATGTGCAGGGGGTCTCCGGAGCTGAAGCGCACAGGTTTCAGGTCTGGGGACCCCGTGCCCCCCGAGATACAGGCCCCTTTAGGGGGTGCCGGTATCCCTCTGCTCTGCTTGGTTTACAGGCCGCGATCACGTGATCGGACCTTTAAACCAAGCAGAGGGCTACCGGCACCCCCTAAAGGGGCCTGTATCTCGGGGGGCACGGGGTCCCCAGACCTAAAACCAACGCGGTTCAGCTCCGGAGACCCCCTGCACATCTACACTATCAATAAAAATGTATTTCAAATGTATTTATTGTCATTTATTTATTTATTTTTTGGCGGCTGCTGTGTGTGTGTATTTTTTTATTGTGGGTAGCGGGAGGGTGGGTGAATGGGGTATTCGCCCCAACGATGGTTGGGGAGGGCTTGCGGGGGGGGGGGGGGGGTTGGGGTAGCGGGAGGGCTTAACCCCTTCATGACCGTAGCGGTATTAACTGCTACGATCGTGAAGGGGTTAAGTGCACCCGCAACCCCCCCCCCCCCCCTCCCGCAAGTCGTAAACTCACACCAAGGGCCAAATACCCCCCTCACCCATCCCCACTACACACAATAAAGCGGGCACGGTGGGTTAACCCCTTCATTGCCTTAGCGGCTATCCGCTATGGTAATGACGCAGCATTTTCCGTATTTTTAATAATATTGATCAGGAGCAGGGGGGGGGGGGGGGTTCCCTGAGCATTAATCATTAATTTCTGGCTCAGGGAACCCCCTGCTCACTTTACAATATTATTAAAATAATGCTTCTTTACCATAGCGCATAGACGCTAAGGTAAAGAACGAGTGTTTATTTATACTGTATATTGTATGTGTTTTATTGATACTGTACATGTGCAGAGGGTCTCCAGAGCAGAAGCGCACAGGTTTCAGGTCTGGGGACCCCGTGCCCCCCGAGATACAGGCCCCTTTAGGGGGTGCCGGTATCCCTCTGCTCTGCTTGGTTTACAGGCCGCGATCACGTGATCGGACCTTTAAACCAAGCAGAGGGCTACCGGCACCCCCTAAAGGGGCCTGTATCTCGGGGGGCACGGGGTCCCCAGACCTAAAACCAACGCGGTTCAGCTCCGGAGACCCCCTGCACATCTACACTATCAATAAAAATGTATTTCAAATGTATTTATTGTCATTTATTTATTTATTTTTTGGCGGCTGCTGTGTGTGTGTATTTTTTTATTGTGGGTAGCGGGAGGGTGGGTGAATGGGGTATTCGCCCCAACGATGGTTGGGGAGGGCTTGCGGGGGGGGGGGGGGGGGTTGGGGTAGCGGGAGGGCTTAACCCCTTCATGACCGTAGCGGTATTAACTGCTACGATCGTGAAGGGGTTAAGTGCACCCGCAACCCCCCCCCCCTCCCGCAAGTCGTAAACTCACACCAAGGGCCAAATACCCCCCTCACCCATCCCCACTACACACAATAAAGCGGGCACGGTGGGTTAACCCCTTCATTGCCTTAGCGGCTATCCGCTATGGTAATGACGCAGCATTTTCCGTATTTTTAATAATATTGATCAGGAGCAGGGGGGGGGGGGGTTCCCTGAGCATTAATCATTAATTTCTGGCTCAGGGAACCCCCTGCTCACTTTACAATATTATTAAAATAATGCTTCTTTACCATAGCGCATAGACGCTAAGGTAAAGAACGAGTGTTTATTTATACTGTATATTGTATGTGTTTTATTGATACTGTACATGTGCAGAGGGTCTCCAGAGCAGAAGCGCACAGGTTTCAGGTCTGGGGACCCCGTGCCCCCCGAGATACAGGCCCCTTTAGGGGGTGCCGGTATCCCTCTGCTCTGCTTGGTTTACAGGCCGCGGTCACGTGATCGGGGCTTTTAACGCAGAGCTGGATACCGGCACCCCCTAAAGGGGCCTGTATCTCGGGGGGCACGGGGTCCCCAGACCTAAAACCAACGCGGTTCAGCTCCGGAGACCCCCTGCACATCTACACTATCAATAAAAATGTATTTCAAATAATTTTTAATGTGTGGATGTTTGCGCAGAGAGAGAGCAGCGGATCTCTCTCTGCTGCAAACACATCTCGCCCCCGCCGCCCATACAGTAGTATCATTTATGTATGTGCATATACAGTACAGTACTGTACAGTACTGTATGTTAGGGCTTACAGGGGTTGTTGTTATACAGTACTGTATATATATATATACTGTATACTGCATTACAATTCATTATAGGGGACGGCTTCACAGAGAATAGCTCGCAAGCGCCACCATGTGTATTTTGACGGCATTGCAGTATTGTAACCAGCCGGAATAAAAAGCTTAAATTCCTGCCGGAAAATAACGCAATGCACTCTGGCTGAAAAATATCAGAAACCTGAATACACCCGAGTATACCCGAATTCGCGGGACTAGCCGTGCTCGAATAAAGTGTGTCGCCAGTGTAACTTCTTATTTTCCTCTTTTCCTTTACTCACGGTCTGTTCCTCTTCCCTACTAACGTCAATACTGGACAAATCCAGCGCACAAAACTTTGACTTCGTCACCTTATCTTGCCGTAGCTCACTCTTCCCCTCCCCATCAACTGTACAAATATCATTGTCACTTTGTAAACTTCGTTTTTGCGCCCCTTTCTTGTGTCCGGTCGTGTCCATTATTTCCACTTCCACCTCCCCCTCTATTGGGCCACTCTCTACCCTTTCTTCCCTTCTTAAATCCTCCTCATACATTGCTGTTATAACCGGATCAAGCCCTCCCTCTTGGGAACTCTCCATCTCACAAATTCCCAGACCCTCCACTGTCTCTTCCTCTTCTTCTAGCACACTGCCCCCTTTTGCTGCCTGGGCATATGTCCTTTTAGTGCACTGCCATGCCAAGTGTCCTTCCTCTCCGCAAAGATGGCATCTCTTAGGGACTCCACAGTTGGCTGCAGTATGTCCCTCTTCCCCGCAATTACGGCACACAATTCCCGTTTTCCTGCAACCCTCCTTTGTATGTCCATAAGTGTGGCAATGCCTGCAATATAGAGGCTGTCCCGAATAAAACAAAAATCCTCTGTCTCCTCTGATATTGAACATGGCCGGTGGGTGTGTCACTCCTCCCGCACATGATGGATCCCGTATCAACCGTACCCAGAAAACGTCTCTTCCCGTTGAACATGCCATATGGGTTTTTAAGTTCTTCACCTCCTCTGATCATTTCACAGTACCGTTTCAAAAAAGTCACAATCTCCTCTTTCCTTGCATACGGATTGTACATGTGAAGTACAAGTGGTCTCTCCTCCAGCATAAAACTTGGAATTACCTTGATGCCATGTAAGATCGGGTCACCAGACTTCTCCTTGCACTTTTCAAAAGTGCACCAAACATCCGCTTCTTGATGACAGGTCAGGTCATAAATCCCCTGTGCAGGGAAATCCTGAAGGCAGAAGATCCTCTCAGTGTCCAGACCGATCAATTGCTTCAGCACCTTCTCCACTATCCACAGCAGGTTCACTCGACTTCTCTCGGTCTCCTCGATCAGGAACCGAATGGAATTGCGCATTCCAGCTTGTGACGTCATCTCTGCTCTCTCAAGCTCAGGTGCGGCACCCCAAAAGCAGCAAGGGACTTTAGCCAGTAAAGGCGATGTCCCAGGGCAAAGGTGCCGGCCCCTCACTTCCGCATCCGCTCGCTCAGAACCGCTCGCTCAGGATCACTCCTCTTAGCTCGAGATGGCGTGCCCCCCCAAAAGCAGCAGGAGTCTTTAGTCCCCGAAGGGACGATGACTCAAGGCCAAGGGGACACAGGCTCAGCTACACAGCTGTTTCGACCTTAATGGGTCTCATCAGTGTGGGGTTGGTCTTAATGGCAAAGCAGGTTTGAGACTAGACTAGGTAATCACCACTACTATTAAGGTTATGGTGGGTAAAAAAGTGACAAAAACCCTCCACAGTAAAGCATAAAGCAACTGTAAATATTACTGTATGTTCATTTGCATGTAAAGGTAATCCCAAGTATTATGCTGGAGGAGAGACCACTTGTACTTCACATGTACACTCCGTATGCAAGGAAAGAGGAGATTGTGTGTTTTTTGAAACGGTATTGTGAAATGATTAGAGGAGGTGAAGAACTAAAAAATCCGTATGGCATGTTCAACGGGAAGATACGTTTCTGGGTACGGTTCAGACGGGATCCATCATGTGTGGGAGGAGTTACACACCCACCGGCCATGTTCAATAGTAGAGGAGACAGAGGATTTTTGTTTTACCCGGGACAGCCTCTATATTGCAGGCATTGCCACACTTATGGACATACAAAGGAGGGTTGCACGAAAACGGGAATTGTGTGCCGTAATTGCGGGGAAGAGGGACATACTGCAGCCAACTGTGGTGTCCCTAAGAGATGCCATCTTTGCGGAGAGGAAGGACACTTGGCACGGCAGTGCACTAAAAGGACATATGCCCAGACAGCTAAAGGGGACAGTGTGCTAGAAGAAGAGGAAGAGACAGTTGAGGGTCAGGGAATTTTTGAGATGGAGAGTTCCCAAGAGGGAGGGCTTGATCCGGCTATAACAGCAATGTATGAGGAGGATTTAAGAAGAGAAGAAAGGGTAGAAAGTGGCCCAATAGAGGGTTTGGCGGGTTCTATAAGTGATATCGTGGAGAAAAAAGAGGAAGATTTCTTCCTGGACTCCTTGGCCCAGAAACTGGAGGTGGGGGGAGGGGAGGAGACGGGAACAGTGCATCAGAAAGATGCGGGGGAGGGGGAAATACGGTCATTGAGTGTGGTGGAACCTAGCTGGGCAGAAAGTATGGAGTTTCAAGATGCACAGAGGGGGAGGGAAGGTCCCCAAGATGTCTTGGAGGAGGAAATGGAAATAGGAGGGAAAAAAGCTCAAAAGCGTAAAAATCTGCAAGGGATAGAAACAAAGGAAGATAAGGATAGCCAGAGTAAAGGGGAGCCTAGAGAGGAAGGTGTAGAGGGTAAAGTTGTAAAAGTATCAGGGAAAGTAACCCTAAAAGTGAAGATGGAACACTTTGAAGACGCAGTGGGAGATGTTCTGTTTTGGGTTGGTATTTTTCGGAAGCAGCATGGGGGGAGTAGTGAGGAACAGATAATAGAAAGATTAGAAAAACTGATGTACCAAAGAAAACAGCTGACAAAAGAGCAGTATGAAGAATTAAAAAAGGAGCATGTACAGTGGGTTAAAATAAAAGAGGCTAGGGGAGAGGTGAGAGAGAAGGAGAGAAGTGAGGGCAATAGCTTGTCCTCACAAAGCCAGATAAGCGTGGAGGGAACTAAAATACAGAGAAGTGTAAGTGCAGTAAGTGGGAATGAAAGTGATGGAAAGGCAGGCCAACAGAGTGGGGGTGAAGGGGGAGAGATTAGGGAAAGTACAGGTGGAAAAGGAGAAAAGGCAGGCCTTAGTGGAAGAACAAAAGTAAGTTATGAAAGCGAGAGAGAAAGGAAGGCGAGGGAGTGGCATGTAAAAGAGGTGATAAATAATATAAATAAAGAGGCAGGTGACTTAGGGTTAAATGTTTCAAAAACGGGATGGCTGAAAGTACAGTTCCCAAAAGCAGAGGTGTCTAAAGAGGAAGTAAGAAAATTAGGAATACAATGTAGTACGTATCATATCCGTGAGGCGTTAGAGAAATTGCTGGGACACGTGAAGTAATTAGATGCAATGTTAAATGTCCTGTGGAAAGTACGAAAAGTCGCGAGTAGAAATGGGAAGTAACCATATTTTTTTGTATTGAGTGTGTTTGGTAGTAGATGCACAGATGATGCCTTGGAATGTGTTGTTTTGTTTGGCTTTTTAGAATGGTTTTGTGCCTTTGGGTTGGTTTTTGTCTTGGCAATATAAGGATTGTATAGTGATGTTTTCGGTTTATTATTTTCTGTAAAATGATACTAAATGGTTGTTAATATGTGAACCGTAAAAAAAAAAAAATGTCTGTGAGTGGGTTTAATGGCTTTGCATCTCATCCCAGCCTCTGTCTAAAGCTGTGTTTAAAACAGCATGCATTGGCTTGAGGATTGGCTTGTGTAATACGAGCTTGAGACAAAAGGTGGCACTGAGTGCTCATTTGCATGTCATTTCCCAGAATCCCTTGCTGCAGTGGAAGCGCTGTATGCTGGGTGATAATGGGGGAAAGACAGGGTTGCAGACCTGTCTAAGACATGCAAATGAACATACAGTAATATTTACAGTTGCTATATATATATACATATATATGTACCCCTCAGTTTTATACAGTCATGGTGTTCATCATGTGTGGGACGCAGAGCCCAGAACCTAATGTCATGTTAGCATCAGAGAGTCACAGTAATAACTCAGCACTCACCCATGTAACACCTTCTCTGGTAGCTCTCTGTCTGTGTCTCTATCTACCTTTCTGTCTCCTGCATGACCAGGGAGGCTGCGAGGGACCCCCTCCCCCTCCCACTTGGAACCGGTACCCACATATAACAGACGAGTAATGACAGACTCAGTTTGGAGGTATAAAAGGCCGCGGCTTTGTTTATTAACAATCATAATACTGGAGTAAGCGCTAGTCCAAGCCAGAGTGGGGTCAGAGGGTCAGCCAGGGCCTTGGCCTGCTGCCCCCGTACCCGGCCGACCCCTAAAGAGCCGGCCGTTGTCGCGAGTGGGGTTCCCGGGTGTCACGTTAGCTTGACCCCGCCCAATCGCTCCTACCCCCGGGCGACGCCCGCCCCGAGCCCATCTGGCAAGGACAAGCACTTACCCCCGAACTGCCGCCACTCACGGCTCTATTTAAACCTCCTTAAATTAGACCGTGCCGCCAACCCCGCAAGGACCCTCTCCAGCCCTCCTGCAATTCGTTATTGAACAAGTCCGCCCCTATCTCGGATAAGTGTGTGCCGTCGGCCCGGAACAGGCCAGTTGACTTGTAGTCGAACTCGGGATGGGTGATCTGCCATCCCCCACACTGCGTCACAAACTTCTCCACCATCTTGTTCAGTTTTACCCGCGTTCGGTCGATGGCGCCCGGGTGCCCTTGCGCCCCTCCACACTCTCCTGCACAATATGTCCGACCAAACGATCTGTACTTCTGGCCAACGGGCGAGCATGAGGGCTAGGTCGTGTTTTATTGAATTAACCAGCTCGAAGTAGCGTCGAGCGGCCAGGTCGTTGCCCCCCACGTGAGGAGCAAGATCTGCGGCGCCCTCCTATCCCTGCCCATCACCATTAGCCGCGGGAGCAACTGAGCCCACCGCAGCCCCCTACCTCCCCCCCATACCACATTTGCCTCCTCCGTTCGCAACCGAGGTTAGCCCCGCATGGGCGTTTGACGGCCCGCTTCTCTGCCCAGTGTATAAGCGAGTCTCCGATTATCCAAGTGGGTGCGGCGTCTGTGAAGGCATAAAGAGGATGAGGGGGTTTATCCAAGCACGCTAAATACCAGATAATGCGGGCCTGATATAGGACCGGTATCTGTTAGACTTCCATCGCCCTATCTTTTGTACAAAAAATGCAATGACCCGGCGCTTCAGGCTACAACAATACCCCAGTCCAATGATTAGTCCATATAGATATGGAAAGTTCTTTTCAATATTCCAGCTGATGGAGCGATGGTGATCCAATTGCTGGCTGCTGGTTCCGAACTCCTCCTAGTATGTAATGGACAAAAAGGAAAAGACCATTGCGCAGCCACAAGAATCCATAAATAACTCCACAACAGATTAAAGTAATGAACTTACACACTTGCTGTGTTATTGTTCCTTTGAGACAATCTGTGCTTTTAACCTCTTCTCTTCCAGATATCACGAATCCCACGTGTTGTATGTCTATCCTCCAGGTTTTCTGTCTGTTCACAGCATTACCACTTGGTCATAGTTCCCATGTGTTCCCAGAAAGGAAATAACATGAAAGATGATGGTGCAGATTGATAAAAATTTATTACAATAAAAATAAAAAACAGCCAAGGGCTTACTCACATAAACCAGGCTGTGTAAAAACAGCTGACAACGTGCCGTCCGCAGCTTGATACAATCAGGTAGGCAGGCTTCTGGGAGGATAGTGCTATTGTTGTTTGCAAACCCTGAAGTGGCGTCTAACTCTCAGTAGTTACTCTGCGAGATTTGCCCCCTCTATTTGCTATAGCTTCCTCTATCTCAGCTTGAGGTGGCCAGCACTGCAGAATGTGCTCTGCTCACCTCTCTGGGTAACTGCCGTCAGCCCGCGCTAAGCCTCGTGATGTCACACTCTGGCGTCTCTCCTGATCTCTATGCTCCTGCTTCTGAAGACCGTGTCAGTTCTAGCTCCTCCCTACTCCATACGCGTTTTGTGACGCAATGTGGTCACTTCATCAGTGGATGAGGGGGGAGTTGCTACCTACTGATATATATACCCTGGAAGGTGATGAATACTAATTGCAAATTAATTGCAAATTAATTGATTAAAAGCGAATAAACTGATTAAAATTGCACACATCTACTTACATGATAAAAGCCACTAGGGAATCATCCCTGGGATTAAGTGGCAATGCACCAAGCTCATAGACATAACATTTCTTACCATTCCACATAAAAATAATAATAATGAAAACAATTATTACATGATTGATCATTACATACAGCAGTGGGGGGTCACTTCAATCTATCAAAAAGGAGGCCAGATCGAAGTCTATATTTAAACCATGCGGTGACAAGGTTTTGAGGGTATAAATCCAGAAGGTCTCCCTTCTGGATAAATGGGTCAGCCTGTCACCTCCTCTCCAATTGGCCTTTGGGCATTCTATGCCCCTACATGTCAATCCCTCTGGGTTTTGGTTGTGTTTGCTTTTAAAGTGGTTTGACACACTATGAGTTTCCAACCCCCTTTTTATGTTGTACTAGCTGAGAGACCCGGCGTTGCCCGGGATGTAAATGCGTAATAGGTAGTATTATTTATAAATGGTGGAACAATAGGTGACTCTTTGTTGTAAAGGTTGGATAATAATGTTGAAAAGAAAGATGGAAGAAAATGTAATACGATGTTGTATAAAAATGGTTTATTGTAAACACACCACAGTACAATGTATATTTTGGTGACATAAGTGATGTGAAAATGTGAGGCGTGTGTCCTGCTAGGGTGTTAGCGTGTGTGAGGCGGCAGGTGGGTGTTCAGTACGGGTGGCGCGTGGGTAGTGAGTGCTGGCTGTGGGTCGGGGTCCTGCTAGGGTGTGAGGCGGCGGGTGTGTGGCGAGTGCGGGTGACAGCTGGTCAGTGATATTGTTGCGTAGGGGCAGGATGCGGCAGGTGTGTGTCGAGTGTGTGGGGTGGGTGAGAGGCGGCGGGTGTGTGTCGAGTGGCGGGTGTCTGTTGAGTGCGTGCGGCGGCTGTGTGGCACAGGGGTGTGAGCGGTGGGCGGGTGAAAGGCAGAAGTGCGGGTGGGCGAAAGGCAGAGGCAGGAGGGCGGACGAAAGGCATTGAAGGAGGGGAGGTGAGGTCGGAGGGGTGGTGGGGGGTGGTGAGGGGAGGTGAAGGGGGGCGGAGGTGAGGAGGATGGGTGGTGAGGGGGGGATGGTGAGGGGAGGTGAAAGGGGGGCGGAGGGGAGGTGAAGGGGGGGGCGGAGGGGAGGTGAAAGGGGGGCGGAGGGGAGGTGAAGGGGGGGCGGAGGGGAGGTGAAGGGGGGGGGGGCGGAGGGGAGGTGAAGGGGGGGCGGAGGGAGGTGAAGGGGTGGCGGAGGGGAGGCGGAGGGGAGGTGAAGGGGGGGCGGAGGGGAGGTGAAGGCGGGGCAGAGGGGAGGTGAAGCGGGTAGGTGGGAAGGGTGGAGGTGGGGGGCTGGGGGGAGGTGAAGGGGGGGTGAGGGTAGATGAAGGGGGGTGAGGGTAGATGAAGGGGGGGTGGAGGGGAGGTAAAGGGGGGTGGTAAGGGGGGGGAGGTGGTGGGAAGGGGGGGAGGTGGTGGGAAGGTGGGAAGGGGGGAAGGGGGGGAGGTGGAGGGAAGGGGGGGAGGTGGAGGGAAGGTGGGAAGGGGGGGGTGGTGGGGAGGTGGGAAGTTGTAAGGGGGGAGTGAAGGGGGTGGGGGTGGAGGTGAAGGGGGCGGTGAAGGTGGGGGTGGAGGGGAGGTGAAGGTAGGGGTGGAGGGGAGGTGAAGGTGGGGGTGGAGGGGAGGTGAAGCGGGGGTGGAGGGGAGGTGAAGCGGGGGTGGAGGGGAGGTGAAGCGGGGGTGGAGGGGAGGTGAAGCGGGGGTGGAGGGGAGGTGAAGCGGGGGGTGGAGGGGGGGGGGTGGAGGGGAGGTGAAGGGGAGGGGTGGAGGGTAGGTGAAGGGGGGGTGGAGGGGAGGTGAAGGGGGGGGTGGAGGGGAGGTGAAGGGGAGGGTGGAGGGGAGGTGAAGGGGGGGGTGGAGGGGAGGTGAAGGGGGGGGAGGTGGAGGGAAGGGGGGGGGTGGTGGGGAGGTGGGAAGTTGTAAGGGGGGAGTGAAAGGGGGTGGGGGTGGAGGTGGGGTTGAAGGGGGCGGTGAAGGTGGGGGTGGAGGGGAGGTGAAGGTAGGGGTGGAGGGGAGGTGAAGGTGGGGGTGGAGGGGAGGTGAAGCGGGGGTGGAGGGGAGGTGAAGCGGGGTGGAGGGGAGGTGAAGCAGGGGTGGAGGGGAGGTGAAGCGGGGGGTGGAGGGGAGTGGAGGAGGGGAGGTGAAGGGGGGGTGGAGGGGAGGTGAAGGGGGGGGTGGAGGGGAGGTGAAGGGGGGGTGGAGGGGAGGTGAAGGGGGGGGTGGAGGGGAGGTGAAGGGGGGGGTGGAGGGGAGGTGAAGGGGATGGGTGGAGGGTAGGTGAAGGGGGGGGGGTGGAGGGGAGGTGAAGGGGGGGGGTGGAGGGGAGGTGAAGGGGGGGGTGGAGGGGAGGTTAAGGGGGGGGGGGTGGAGGGGAGGTGAAGGGGGGGGTGGAGGGGAGGTGAAGGGGGGGGTGGAGGGGAGGTGAAGGGGGGGGGGTGGAGGGGAGGTGAAGGGGGGGAGGTGAAGGGGGGGGTGGAGGGGAGGTGAAGGGGGGGGAGGTTAAGGGGGGGTGGAGGGGAGGTTAAGGGGGGGTGGAGGGGAGGTTAAGGGGGGGGTGGAGGGGAGGTTAAGGGGGGGGGTGGAGGGGAGGTTAAGGGGGGGGTGGAGGGGAGGTTAAGGGGAGGGTGGAGGGGAGGTGAAGTGGAGGGGGGGTGGAGGGGAGGTGAAGTGGAGGGGGGGTGGAGGGAGGGGAGGTGGAGGGGATGTGGAAGGGAGGGGAAGTGGGGTGAGGGGTGGGTGAGGGGAGGTGAAGACCGCTCACTCATCCGTCCGGCCGTTCCCTCACCCGTCCGGCAGATCCCACGTGGATCTGAGGCGGGAGGCAGCGTGTTGTGGCCGCTCCCCCGCTGTGTCCCTGGCGCGCGCGCGCTCACTCCGCTCCCCCGCTGACTGTAGCAGCGCCGGGGGGGGGGGGGGGTGGAGGGGAAGTGAGTGAGGGAAGGTGAAGGGGGGTGAGGGGAGGTGAAGGCCGCTCACTCACCCGTCCGGCAGCTCCCTCACCCGTCCGGCAGCTCCCACGTGGAGGGGGGGGGGGTGAAAGCGCGGGAAACAGGGAGAGGCGGAGGAAGAGGCGGAGCCTCCGGGACCGGTGGGGAAGAGAGCGGGAGATGTGCTGCTAACACTGTGAGCCCCGCTAATGTATGTAACACCGTGTGTGTGGGGGGTTGTGTGTGTTTAGTGATGTGTATAGTGATGTGTGTGTGTGTGTATATAGTGATGTGTGTGTGTGTATAGTGATGTGTGTGTGTGTATAGTGATGTGTGTGTGTGTGTGTGTGTATAGTGATGTGTGTGTGTATAGTGATGTGTGTGTGTGTGTGTGTATAGTGATGTGTGTGTGTATAGTGATGTGTGTGTGTATAGTGATGTGTGTGTGTGTGTATAGTGATGTGTGTGTGTGTGTATAGTGATGTGTGTGTGTGTGTATAGTGATGTGTGTGTGTGTGTATAGTGATGTGTGTGTGTGTGTATAGTGATGTGTGTGTGTGTGTGTATAGTGATGTGTGTGTGTGTGTGTGTGTATAGTGATGTGTGTGTGTGTGTGTGTGTGTGTATAGTGATGTGTGTGTGTGTGTGTGTATAGTGATGTGTGTGTATAGTGATGTGTATAGTAATGTGTGTATAGTGATGTGTGTGTGTGTGTGTGTGTGTGTGTGTGTGTGTGTGTGTGTGTGCCCTTCACTCCGCCTCAAGCCAATGAGAGGTGTGCGGGGGGCGGGCGGCCCAAGGGAGCAATCTCATTGGCCTGGCCCAAGGTCCAATGAGATTGCCGCTAGGGACACGGGGAGGGGCACAGGGAGACACATACAGACCCGGACACATAGGACACTTTCAGAAATATATAGTAGATACATGCTCTGCCAGTCTACGTTGGAGTTTCCACCTTGTTCTCCCCACGTACTGCAACCCGCATGGGCACTCTAATAAGTATACGCAGTACATACTCTTACAGTTTATAAAAGTGTTTACATTATAACTTTTACCTGTTACATTTGATTGAAATGTACTGCCTTTAACACTGAAAGAACAACCTATGCATTTGTTGCATGTAAAGAAACCTTTCAGGTTAGATAACCACATGGTGCTACTTATTTTAGGCCCACTGAGGGGACAACTAGGTGATAGTTTACTTTTCAAGTTGTCAGCACGTTTATAAACAATTTGTGGGTGTTCTGGCATTAATGTATTCAATATTGGGTCTCTAAGGAGAATCCCCCAATGCGTATTTATAATTTTCTTTATTTCTGGGGCCATACTATTGAATTTGGTGATAAAGGGGATAAATTCTCCTTGAACAGTGGACGTCTTTTTACTGTTATTAGGGTTGATAAGACTAGACCTATCTATATCTTTAACTGCACAGATAGCTTTATTAACCCTTTCCCTGCTGTAGTCTCGCTCAAGAAATTTTTCTCTAAGGGAGTTCAATTGGTTTGTGCAAACATCCTTCTGTGAGCAGTTTCTTTTTATTCTTAGGGCTTGTCCCTGTGGGATATTTTGTATCCATTTTGGATGGTGGTGGCTAGAAGCCAAAAGATACGTATTAGCATCCACCTCCTTATGGTATGTTTTTGTTTGTATCTGATTGTATTCTACATACAGGGTTAAGTCTAAGAAATTGATACTTATACTACTGCAGGTAAATGTGAATTTTATATTAAAAGGATTATTATTCAAATATACTTTAAACAATTCTAGATCATCTATCGTCCCCCTCCAGACACACAGCACATCGTCGATAAATCTCTTCCAGAGCACCAGGTTTGCACCATATGGGTTGTTGTTCCATATGTAGCCACGCTCCCACATATCCATAAATAGGTTCGCGTAGCTAGGTGCAAACCGGGTGCCCATTGCGGTGCCGCATGTCTGGAGGAAGTAATCTCCATCATAATTAAAATAATTGTGGGTTAGTATATATTGTATCCCACTTAATATAAATGATTTCAAATTATCTCCAACATTCATATCTCCCTCAAGTGTCTGCTGGACTGCCTTTAAACCATCCACGTGTTTGATGGAGGTGTATAAAGACACCACGTCACATGTTACCCATATTATTTGCTCATCCCATTCAACTTCTTGAATTAGTTGTAGTACATGGGACGTATCTCTTAGATAAGGAGTTTTCTGGACATATTTCTGTAACAGATGATCTAAGAATTTGCTCAGATTAGATGTAAGCGAACTTATGCCTGATATTATTGGGCGGCCGGGGGGTCTGGTTGGGTTCTTATGTAGTTTAGGGATGAAGTAGAATATTGGTACTTTAGGATTTTTAACTATTAGGTATTCTAATTCCTTTTTTGTTATTACTTCATCTTCAAATCCTCTTTCCATGATAGTAGTTAATTCCTTTTTGAATGTCTCTGTAGGGTTACTCAAAAGCCTATCATAGGTGGAATTGTCACCTAAAATTCTACTGGACTCCTCTCTATAGAAGCTGGTGTCCATAACAACCAGACCCCCCCCCCCCCTTTGTCCGCTGTTTTTATAACAATGTCCTTATTCTCAGTTAAAGATTTTACAGCCTCCTTTTCTTCTTTGGTTAGGTTGTATTTTTTACCCTTAAAGTTACTCCCAGTTTTTTCAAGATCACTAATCACCATATCTGTAAAAGTATCAATATAATTCCCTTTTATGGCTCTGGGGTAAAATGTACTTTTATTTTTAAATGGTGTTATGGGATTTTCTATTTTTTCTTTAGGGACTTGGTTTCCTGTGTTTAAAGTTCTACTAACAGGGTCCCTCAGGAAATATTTCTTTAGTGTAAGCTTCCTGATGAATTTATGGACATCTACATAGAGTTCAAAGGGGTTTGGGCCACGTACTGGGGCAAAATTTAGGCCTAAAACTGTAGTTTCAGCCTGGGTAAGTTGGTTCGAACTAATATTACTTTTATGCTCTACCAGTGTTTTCCTGGGTCTTGTCTTTTTCTTTCTCTTTCGTGTCCCTCCCCTCTTTCCTCTATATCGTCCGCTCTGGACCGCTTTCTTTCTAATATACCTTGTTTCATTGATGCAATTCCTTTTTCTCTCCACTGTTCTTTCACTGGTTCGTGGTCCCTGCGATACTCTAAAAAATGGGTAGGACCCCTATGGTTCTCTTTGGGTCTCTCATTCGATCTTAAAATGGGTGATCTTTCTCTGTAACCCCTATAGGTTTGGTATCTATCATTTAATCTATGTAGGGGTGATCTTTCTCTATACTCCCTATGATCATAATCCCTTTCTTCCCCCTTACGCTCTAACCTCGACCACTCCTGTTTAGAGTTAGATTTTTTACTATTTTTAGTTCCCTGTAATTTATCTGTTCTAGTACTAGGTTCTACTCGTCCCGGGGTAGTGATATTGGATTTATTTATGGCCCCTTTCTTTGTAAGTAAAGTTTCGGGCTTGGGAGTAGATTCTGGATTCGGTTCTACCTTAGAGTCAATATTATCAGTAGTTGAAACACTTTTGTCTCTTTTCCAATTCCTCTCTTTTCCTTCATCATAGTCCTTATTATCTCTCAGAAATTTTTTCTGTTTAATTATTTTTACTTCTTTACCTAATTTAGCCATTTTTTGAATAATTTTGTCCTCCAGAATTATATATTCTGTCATGGCCATAAAAGGTTCTAATTGGTTTTTAATATTATTGACCTCCCCGTCTATCTTATCTAGAATGGTGCTTCTATGTTTGATAAGTAGTTGCATTAACCCTACAGAGCATGTGTCTAATAAAAAGTTCCACTCAGTCATAAAGCTTTCATCATCCGTGTCTAAGGTGGGTGCTTTAACATTACGTAACCCCCTAGGGATCCTTTTGTGTTCTAAATACTTCCTCAACGTGGTAGGTAGCAACTCCCCCCTCATCCACTGATGAAGTGACCACATTGCGTCACGAAACGCGTATGGAGAGGGAGGAGCTAGAACTGACACGGTCTTCAGAAGCAGGAGCATAGAGATCAGGAGAGACGCCAGAGTGTGACATCACGAGGCGTAGCGCGGGCTGACGGCAGTTACCCAGAGAGGTGAGCAGAGCACATTCTGCAGTGCTGGCCACCTCAAGCTGAGATAGAGGAAGCTATAGCAAATAGAGGGGGGCGAATCTCGCAGAGTAACTACTGAGAGTTAGACGCCACTTCAGGGTTTGCAAACAACAATAGCACTATCCTCCCAGAAGCCTGCCTACCTGATTGTATCAAGCTGCGGACGGCACGTTGTCAGCTGTTTTTACACAGCCTGGTTTATGTGAGTAAGCCCTTGGCTGTTTTTTATTTTTATTGTAATAAATTTTTATCAATCTGCACCATCATCTTTCATGTTATTTCCTTTCTGGGAACACATGGGAACTATGACCAAGTGGTAATGCTGCGAACAGACAGAAAACCTGGAGGATAGACATACAACACGTGGGATTCGTGATATCTGGAAGAGAAGAGGTTAAAAGCACAGATTGTCTCAAAGGAACAATAACACAGCAAGTCTGTAAGTTCATTACTTTAATCTGTTGTGGAGTTATTTATGGATTCTTGTGGCTGCGCAATGGTCTTTTCCTTTTTGTCCATTACATACTAGGAGGAGTTCGGAACCAGCAGCCAGCAATTGGATCACCATCGCTCCATCAGCTGGAATATTGAAAAGAACTTTCCATATCCATATGGACTAATCATTGGACTGGGGTATTGTTGTAGCCTGAAGCGCCGGGTCATTGCATTTTTTGTATAATTGTCTGTAATGAGTTTGTGAGGAATTTGTTTGGCAGAGACCCCGTGGCAGCTTTCACTTAGCAATAAGCTTATTATTCACATATTGTATTTACACTTTATATATTTTTTTGCGCTGAGTTATAGGGTATATCTTTTTTTAGCCCTATCTTTTGTATCGCAGCTACTGACAGCCCCGCGCGTGATGCTTCCGTTGCCGCCCCAATCCGGAACGAATGTGTCCCGTATTGTGCCTCTTCGAGGCCCTGGTGTCTTAGACACATGCGGAAAACACACAGGTACTGGAATCTAGATAACGGTACCCCGTCCGCGTGAAGGAGCAGGGGGCCCTGACCGTCTGGCCTGCATGCCAAGTATTCCCTGAGCGTGCTCACTGGGCAAAATTTAGTCCCTGGTAGCCCTAGCAAAGATATCCACGCTCCCCTTCCCCGCTGGTCTGTTTTTGACCTTTTCACGTGTAGTTTGACCCACCCTTCCCCTAAGACTATGTCCTCAAACTGCATCCCTCCCTCGCCCTTGCGCGACGCGCACACCAGCTCCCCGGCTCGCAGTGCTGCGAAGAAGGCCAATGCAAACGTCAGCCGGAAAAGTTTCGCCTCGAACCCCGATAGGCACACTCTGTCTGTGGCCTGCATTAAACCTTCTAATATCGCTGGTGTCACTGGCCTTCTGCTGTCATTTGTCGCCGTCCCCTTTGTTAACCCCGCTAGGACCCTTTTGATGATAAATGCCTTCGTTGGGTCCCCCTTGCCCTCTAGCTGCAAAAAGAAGGAGACCCCTGTCACTTTTTTCCCTATGGAAAAGCTAAACCCCTTGCCCTTAAGTTTAGGACAAATGATAGCAAGGTCCCGACTCCCAATACGTCGAGACCCAATTCCCCTGCCAGACTTTGATAATCGCGCCACGCTGCCGAATAGGCCCGCCACGTACCTGGAGCCAGCGATGATCGTACCAACGAGGTCACTGGGTCGTCGCCAGCACCCAAAGGTCTGCAGGGCATGGACTGCCGATTAGGTACGCCCCGGGGGCCAGTCTCCGAAACAGCGCCATCTGTAACCGGGATAAGGCATCAGCAATGTTATTCGCCACCCCCGGGACATGTCGAGCCTTGAACGCTATGTTCAATTGCAAGCATGCCAGTACGAAACAGCGCAGAAGGGACAGCACCGGCGGGGAGCGTGAGCCGAAATTGTTCACGGCTTCCACTACACCCATGTTGTCTGTCCAAAAAATTACTTGCTTATTCGCGAATAAGTGACCCCACAGGCGCACTGCGACGAGCAAGGGAAATAGTTCCAAGAACGCCAAGTTCTTAATGAGCGGCGTCCCCCGCCAGTGGGGAGGCCACCGCTCCGCGCACCATGCCCCACCGAAGTAGGCCCCAAAACCGACTGACCCTGAGGCGTCTGTAAACAACTGCAACTCTGTGTTGTTGGATGGGGGACCTCGCCACAAGGTTCTGCCGTTATAATCCTTTAAAAAACGCAGCCACACCGCCAAGTCCTTTCGGATTTCGGCAGTGATGCGGATGAAGTGGTTGGGTCGTCTCACCCCAACCGTTGCTGCGGAGAGGCGCCTGGCGAAAACCCTCCCAGCCGGCATTACGCGCGCAGCAAATACTAAGTGGCCTAGCAGCGCCTGGAAGTGCCTCAATGATGTTTTCTTGAGAGCTATGAATTCGCGGAGAAGCCTGCTTAGGGCGACCAGCTTCTCCGGAGGGAGCCTGTACTCCATCGCCTCAGAGTCGATTTCTATGCCCAAAAAGGTAAGAGTGGTTGTTGGCCGCACCGTCTTCTCGTCGGCAAAAGGAACGCCGAACTCACGCGCCAGGGCTGAAAATTCGAACAGCCACCTAGCGCATAAGTCCGAACCCCTGGGGCCAACAAAAAGGAAGTCGTCCAAGTAGTGCATGACCCCCGCTGCCTGCACCCTCTTCCGGGTCACCCATTCTAGGAAGGTGTTAAATGTCTCGAAATAAAAACAAGAAAGCGCCCCTCCCATTGGTAAGCATAAGTCTATGTAGTACTGACCTTCGAGCATGCAGCCTAGCAAATGGAAGCACTCGGGGTGGACAGGCAAGTGTCTGAAGGCCGATTTGATGTCAGCTTTTGACAATAGAGCCCCTGTTCCCATCCTTTCCACCAGCGCTGCGGCTTGATCGAAGTTCGCGTAAGACACCGAACACAACTCCCTGTCAATGCCGTCGTTTACAGACGACCCCTCGGGGTAGGATAGGTGTTGTATCAACCTATACTCCCCAGCCTCTTTTTTTGGGGACCACTCCCAATGGGGAAATCCTGAGATTAGGCAAGGGAGGGGACTCGAAGGGGTCAGCCATCCTTCCCAATTGGACTTCCTTCCAGACCTTTTCCCTAGCTACGTCACCGTGTGTCCTGACCAATTTCAAGTTCCGACTAAACTCAGATCCCGTTTGATATTCAAACGGGATCCTAAACCCCTCCTTAAACCCAGCTAAGAGTAGCTGGGCTGCTTCCCTATTGGGATACCTTGCTAGCCACGGTGCCAAATTGGCGACGATTATTGGTGTCGCTGCCCTCGCGTCCAAATTTCCGCCCTTCGCTCCTCCCCCTGCGACCGCCCTTCTTAAAACACTTTGCCTGGGCGTGGCGGCCGCCGCAAAAGGAGCAGATGTGTTGGAAACGGCAGTTACCATATATATATATATATATACATATACATATATATATACATATACATATATATATATATATACCAGCATATTTTCCTGATCGTGCCCAGTCAGGGAGTGGGATTACCCGCACCATCCCTGGCCATGCGCTGAACAGGAAGTGGGATTACCCACGCCAAACCAGGGGCATGCGGCCCTGTGCTGAACAGGGAGTGGGGGGTTACCCGTCCATAGCAGGGCCATGTGCTGAACAGGAAGTGGGGTTACCCATACAATAGCAGGGCCGTGTGTTAAACAGGAACTGGGATTACCCATACAACCGCAGGGCCGTATATTAAACAGGAAATGGGATTACCCATACGATAGAGGGAGCCAAGTGCTGAGCAGGAAGAGGGATTACCCATACAATAGCGGGAGCCAAGTGCTGAACAGGAAGAGGGATTACCCATGCCCTACCAGGGCCTGCGCTGAACAGGAAGTGAAATTAACCCCTACACGCGTTATACCTCTGCCTGCAGCATAACGCACCGTATACCCCACGTCGTCCTGAATGTAGCATGTAACGCTGGACCAATACAGCACATGACCCCCAAAGGCAGTATATACACACACCATATGCTCCACGCAACAGCCCGAAGCCAAGCATGCAGCATATACACCATATAATCCAAACCCGTCATGTAACCGCGCATGTGGTCTATAAACATTATATTCAGAACCCAGCACGTAACCATGATTGCAGTGTATACCATATAATCCAAATACAGCACGCCACCACCACTGCGGTACCGTATACACCCCTGTAACCCAAATACCGCACATTATAACACTGACTGTAGCATATATACCCGTTATAATCCAATACGGCGCGTAACCTTGAATGCAGTATATCCACTATACCCGCCATGTAACCCACTTAAAGCACATTATAACACTGAATGCAGCATATATACACCTTATACTCCACATGCCGCACGTAACCGTGAATGCAGTATATACTCTATAAACGACTTTATAACCCTGAATGCAGCATATATACACTTTATAATCCACATACAGCACTTACCCTGAATGCGGTATATACACTATGTACGCCATGTAACCCAATTACAGCACATTACAACACTGAATGCAGCATAAATACATAGGGTGACCAGATTTCGAAAATGAAAAACCGGGACACCTTAAAAAATAATTTATTAAACAAATGACATCACGTGACACCCCCCGTTGCCATGACAATGAGACACTTTGATGCCCCTGCAGTGTTAGTGTGTATAGAGGTGGGGGCTTTGCTTGCCTTCAACTCTTACAGCCAGGGCATTATTGGCCAGGAATGCCCAGTTCGGAGGGGATTACTACTTCAAAATGTATTTGATTCGTAACAACATCAAAAAACTCTAATACCAATAACTAACAACCACAGACAATGGTAATCTAAACAATCAAATAAAATGTCTACGGCCCTTGTTCAAGCATGTTTGCGGTACTTACCAGATAAATCAGTGCCTGCAATCCACGACTGTATCCGCCTCTCCGAGCGTCTGAAAGCAATCCAGCGTTCCTGGTGTGTGGCTGAAGAGGTGAGGGACTCCCTCCTCTCAAACGGAAAAGAAGAGCAAAAAATAGAGTTGGAACATACCTATCATACAGGGATGAGAGAGAGAGACAGAGAATGAGAGAGAGACAGAGAATGAGAGAGAGACAGAGAATGAGAGAGAGACAGAGAATAAGAGAGACACAGAGAATGAGAGAGACACAGAGAATGAGAGAGACACAGAGAATGAGAGAGAGACAGACACAGAGGGCCTCATGCAGAGAGCATAGAATTTTCAAATTGGCGAATTTCATAAAAAGTAGCTTTTTTGGAGAGTTTTATTCTCCATATGCAGAAAAGTGCGAATTCTGCTAAGTTTAACATGGATGCGTGTGGCGAGTTTGAATGGGAAAGATGCGCGCTTCAGAAATGTGTAAAAAAAAAATCGCGGCTTTTTTCCCCCCTTTGCTATAGGCGGCGAGCGCCATTTTATTGCCAACTTTTCCTGGCGCGGCAAAAATGAGAAAATCGCGCCATTTCCCTGGCGCGAACAGCCGCTACATGCCGTTCGTACCTCTCTGCATTCGGAGAGTTTTAAAAATGGCGAGACGGAGGTTTTCGCCAGCCGCGAGGCGAGTTTTAGCAATAGAAAAAACAAAATGGCGCGTTTTTCGTAACTCGCCATTTTCTGCCGGTTTCTGCGCGAAATTGTACAAAAAACGGCGAATTTTGAAATAACGATGCTCTCTGCATGAGGCCCAGAGAGAGAGAGACAAAAGTAATGTACTGTATAACCATTATACCGTACCCCCTAGTATTCGTGTAATCATTGTCCCACACCCCCTATTACTCACGCTTTGGCAATACTGAAATGTTCTTTTGACATGCCAATCAAGCTGATTTGATTTGAGAGACACAGAGACACACACAGAGACACACAGAGAGACAGAGACACAGAGACACACACAGAGACACACAGAGAGAAACAGAGACACACAGAGAGAGACAGAGATACAGAGACACACACAGAGACACACACAGAGAAACAGAGACACACAGAGACACAGATACACAGAGAGAGACAGAGACACAGAGACACACACAGAGACACAGAGACACACAGAGAGAGACAGAGACACAGAGACACACAGAGAGAGACAGAGACACACAGAGAGAGACAGAGACACACAGAGAGAGACAGAGACACAGAGAGAGAGAGAGAGACACAGAGAGAGAGAGAGAGAGAGAGAGAGAGACACGGGCCTATTTAGTAAGCGTCGATAAGGCTGCGTCTATAGTATTTCAGACGGAGGGAAGGCGCACACACTGCAATACACTTGCTGAAGTCTGAGCTTTTTTATGGCTTTGCAGGGTATGCTTCGGGCGCGATTTGGGGGCGTGGCAATGAATATTTGGAGGCGTGGCAATAAAGTTCCGGCGCGGACGTCACTTCCCTACCTCACATCCCGATCCACCGGCATTTTTTCAGATGCAGCATCTGAAGCACTGTGCAGACAAGAAGAAAAATGCACACAATGCGCACCAGAGATTAAAATATAGTAAATTATTTATTAATAAAACAAGAAATAACCGAGGGGGATCCAACCCCACCTCAGTACATATGCGTCACAGATCCGGGTTCGGTTACAGAGTGACCTGACGTGTCACGACAGGTCACTCTGCGCGTATTCTGACAGGCCGAGACGGCGTTTGCAGGTAGGAATTTATATATACACTATATCTTCATCTCCTTCATAGTAATGACATTAAAAACACATTTATTCACAGAATTAAGTAGTCACTGTGTGGGATTAGTTTAAGATTTATTTATTAGATAATTTATCACTATGTAACAAACTTTAAATCACAAATAAATAGGTATCACATTATTGCAATGTATTCAGTTGTAAGATATTAATGTTATTTGTAACACACAGTAGATTAGAAACATCACAATAATTAAGTATTAAATGTAATATTTATTGATCCCTGTAGCACTATTACAATTTGTTGGCATGGTAATCTATAACAGGGGAGCGCAAACTTCTGAAGCTGCGTCCCCCTGCCTGGCCTCCCCCGGTCTTGCGCCCCCTCTCCTACCTGCCAGCACACTCTGGGGTCGAGTGACGTCACATGACCGCGGTGTCATTTGATGCCGCGTTGCCATGGAGACGTGTCTGAATCCCGGTCAGTGTTACTGTTGCAGAGGCCTCACGTGATCCCCGGCATTTCATTTAAATGCCTTGGGGAGGAGCGCGGGACCTATGCACCCGCCCGCGCACCCCCAGACAAATCTCCCGCCCCCCAGTTCACGCACCGCTAACCTATAACATTATGTGTGTGTAAATATATATATACACATATACACACACATATATATATGTATATATATATATTTATATATACATATATATATATATCTTCTTCTCTCCGAAGAAGACCGTTTTATATGTATGTATGTATGTGTGTGTGTGTAAATATATATATGTATGTGTGTGTATATATATATATATATATATATATATATATATATATATATATATAAACATACGTATGTGTGTATATATATATGTGTGTGTGTGTGTGTCATACAAGAATCTATTACTGTATTATCTAAAATCAGTAACACATGTGATCTATTATGCCATTACCAATTGGACTGTAGGACTATAAAACCATTACGAGTGAGTTGTAGCATTATCCCCTGATGAAATCGGCCGTGTGCTGAAGAAACGCGTAGGTACTTTCTTCTCGTTATTGCCACACTATCCGTCTTGACGCCGGAAGGGAAGTTGGTACGCAACCAAGACGAGACACCGGAATTACAGAGTGGAATCACAACTGCATACTACAGATTGCCGGAGGACCACACTGCGAGGGCCGCAGCCTATCGAGTTTCCCGGTCATCGTCCAAAGTCTGGAGCTGCGGATTGACCACCGGATTACCACGGAGCCCGAGCCTGTCTCACACAATGCTTTTACCAAACGGGCGTTTGTGAGTTTGTTATTTTTATCTTGTCCAGGAAATGAAATTGTTAAACCGAATTTACACATGGAGCGGGCGCTTTCTCTTCTTTTTGTTTTGTTTAGATATCTATCGAGGAGGTGGTTGTTTCCCCGAAGAGAGCTGCCAGGGCTCCAGAGGACGCCCGAATTGGATCCTTTTATGATTGAGTTATAACATAGCTATTAGAGCTAGGTTTCTGGACTTTTATTGTGTTTAGGCATAGTGTTTATTATTATTTTATTACAGCTACTTTTTAGTAATTGCACTGTTATTAATTCTGGCCACTATTTCTCACTGCCATTATAATCTCTCTCTAGCGACAACCAGATTGCTATATCAGCTATATTATTTATTGGTTAAACCAGGGGAGCACAAACTTTTGCAGCTCGCCCCCCTGCCTTCCCTCTGTTGGTGCTCGCGCCCCCCCCCCCTTACCTTGATGCGGCGTTACGTGACCTGCAGCGGCATTTGACGAGGGTGACGTCACATGACCCCGCGGCGTAATTTAACACCGCGTTGCCATGGACACGAGTGACGCCGGCAGAGTCAAGGTAAGTAATAGCATTGCAGAGGCCTCACGTGATCCCCCGGCATTTAATTTTAATGCCTCGAGGAAGTGCGCGGGGCCTCTGCAACCGCCCGCGCCACCCCCCCCCCCCCGAAAAATCTCCCCCCCCCCCTTTGCGCACCTCTGGGTTATACCATATATATATATATATATATATATATATATACACACATATACACACACACACACACACACGTGTATGTGTGTATAAAACAGACTATATATATACATATAGTATGATATATATATATACATACTATATGTGTATGTATATATATATATATAAATATATATATATATATATATATATATACGACTATTAAGGTTAAAGATAATGGTGAAAGACAGGGTTGCAGACCTGTCTAAGACATGCAAATGAATATACAGGAATATTTACAGTATATATATATATATATATATATATATATATATATATATATATATATATATTGCGCGCGCACACACACATATAACGTTTTATCCAACTTTTTCATTTATCATTTGTAGAGAAAATGAACATTGTCGCCAGAAGCGCTATTTTTTCAAAATGTAACATCTCTACTAGTGTAAAATGATACTTCATATAAAGCAGGTTATGGGACCCAGTATAAAATGACTATAATGTCTCTTATCACATCCCAGTATATGGATACTTTCTATTATCACAAGCTGCTAACATGTGACAGGGCTCAGTGTCTGAGCCCAGAATGTGACATACTGAACATTCTCATTCTAAATTTCAAAAAATATTGTGTTGATTTCTGACCTGACTGCCGTGGTTACAGCTCAACCACTCTGTTCTACTGCATGTCACCACTTTCTGCCACAACCAGCTGACGGTGGATCTGCAAGGAGTTCAACGCTCATTGGCATCACATCTGTGGCTTGGTTAACGTATCATTTCTCCAGCTTTTTATTGTATTGTTTTGAAGTAGATTATATTTATTTAGTTGAATAGATATTTATTTAGTTTAATAGATATTTATTTAGTTAAATAGATTATATTTGTAAGTTTAATAAGTTATATTTCTTAGTTTAATAAATTATATTTCTTAGTTTAATAAGTTATATTTCTTAGTTTAATAAATTATATTTCTTAGTTTAATAAGTTATATTTCTTAGTTTAATAAGTTATATTTGTTAGTTAATAGATTATATTTGTTAGCACAGTAGATTATATTTACTAGTATTTAAGTCTCCCCCTCAGTGCCCCATTAGGACCCGTGCGCATATTTCACATCTTTTCGGAGTCGCTTATTTTTTAGACCCTCGGAGCCGAAACCTAAAGGGGTCAGCTAAGAAAGTTCGGATCAAGAGGAGCCGCACAGTTTAAAGACAGAACATTTCCAAGGGAGATGGAGACAATTTGGGTAAGATCTGATTAAAGGACAACCTTTGGGGAAGGAAAGGGTGACGCGGGAGTGTAAGAGGGGGGTGAGAGAGCAAGGTGGTGTGTCAGATTGGGGCAGAGCAAGAGAACGCAAAAATGATGGGGATTTGCTGCACACTAAAAAAAACAATTAGTGATACTTTTACCGGTGCCCCTTAGTCTCAGGGAAGACTGGCATTTCGTCCAATGGATACAATATGATTGATGGAAAAGGGCACACGGATTTGAATAAAAAAAGATAATTTATTGTGCCACAGACTACAATGTTTCGGCTGCTGGCCTTTCTTTACTGGCTTTAGTGGGTTTAGCCACTTTACCTGAGAAAGACCAGCAGGCTGAAATGTTGTTGTCTATGGCAATGCAAGAGAAAACAGGTTGGGGGGGTGGGTTCTCGCAAGGTCGCCGACCCATGGGTGAGTGTCCCCGGTGGCAACTAGTCCTGGACCCCGGGAAAGCTGTCTGTGGCCCATACAAGCTGAGTAACATGTAGAAAGGACACATGTATGTTCAGAATGAGTTAGCATGGTATTTTGAGAGGCATCATAGCAGGTCAGTGCAAGTCAGTGCAGAGCACTGCAAGGTCAGTCAATATGAGGAAGGGTCCGATGGAGGAGTTGGAGGGTCCTAGAATATCTCTTAAAGCAGGGGTGCGCAAATCGAGGGGTGCGACATTTTCTTGGGGAGGGGCTCGGCGCTTACAGTGGCCCCTCGCTCTTCCCCACAGCATTTAAATTAAATGCCGGAAATCGCGCGCAAGGCCTCTGTAAGTTTCCTTTCCTTGTCTCCGGCGGCTTCTGGAGACAGCAACGTGGCGTCACATGATGTGGCATTGCCATAGCAACGTGATATCACATGACGTCGTTACATCAGAACGTCGGAGACAAGGTGGGGAGGGTGGAGGAGGGAGCAGGGGAAAAAGGTTGCGCAACCCTGTCTTAAAGCATTGTCTTGCATACAGATCAGAGGCGAAGAATGGATATGGATATCCGATGTGAAGGAGGAAATAATACTGAGATCACTACCGCTAAGACCGATTTGATGGAAGAAGGTGAGTGATGAAATAGCCGTCAACTTCATGCAGAGAAATAGCAACGCTTGTTTTTAACGCATTAAGCGCCTAATGGGGAATTCAACTGCTGAGAGTTTAAGGGAGTTACTCACCAAACTCAGCGACGTTTCTGTGTCTCTGTGATAACTCCCCCAGGACATGCTTGAAAACCAGAGGTAACTCAATGTATTTTTGATAAATAGAAACATGACCTTCTGGGGAGGGGTATATAATGGGTACTGGGCCTGGTGAGGTGGGTATAACGGGTTCTGGGCCTGGTGAGGTGGGTATAATGGGTACTGGGCCTGGGGAGGGGCGTATAGCAGGGTACTGGGCCTTGGGAGGGTTGTATAACTGGGTACTGAGCCTGGGGAGGTGGGTATAACGGGTATTTGCCCTGTGGAGGGCGGTATAACGTGGAATTGGAGAGGGGGTATAAGTGGCACAGGAGCTCTTGCGATACAGAGTATCACTGTCCCTGGTTACAAACACTTCATGTCTCCTGCAGATCAGGACACGCACGAAGGTGGTGCCCTTTGTGCCACCAGACGACGAGGCGGGCTACGAGGCGGACGACGAGGCATACGATAAAGCGGGCGTCAAGTGGTGCGAAGAGGTGGGCTACAAGGCGGCCGATGAGGCAGACGACGAAGCGGATGTCAAGTCTGGCGACGTGGTGGACGATGGCCTAGGAGAATACGAGAGGTGTGGACGGATCTGCTGCTTCACCTTTTTTAGGCGGAGGAGAAGACCCCGGGAGCAGGTAGCAGAATACGAGAGGTGCGGACAGATCTGCTGCTTCACCTTTTTTAGGCGGAGCAGCAGACCCCGGGAGCAGGTAGCAGAGGAGCCAGGGCGTAGATCCAGGGGTATTCTAGGGGCCCTGAGAAGTTGGTTTGACCGCAGGAGAGGCAGATAAGATCAGGAAGGCTGCGGGAGGGTTAGGTACTATAGGGAGATTGGGATATTGGGCGTGAGAGGGTGAGAGAGAACAAGGAGCAGGGCCGGAGCACGGGTTTCATGCGCCCCAGGCGAAACTTAAAATTTGTGCCCCAGTTGTATAAAAAATAATAAGATAAATAAAATAATAAAATAAACAGTGGCGTAGCTATCGGGGCTGCAGGGGGTGCGACCGCACCCCAGCGCAACGCAAAATAAAAATAAAAGGGCGCCAAAATACTGGATAAAAAAAAGAATAATAATTTTTAAAAAAAGATAAATAAATTAGAAATAATAAGAGGAAAAAATAATAATGATTATTAATGCGCCCCTAGGACCTTTGCGCGCTAGGCGACCGCCTAATGGCCGGCCGGCCCTGCGAGGTATGCGGGAGGAAAAGGGGTGAATGGGATAGATATGTAGGGGGATGGGGGAGCAGGTGAGTTATACACAGGGGCACAAGGGCCCCATCAACCGCATCTCTATATACTGAGTGTGCCCCTGTGTATAACAACGCTGATCTGTGCTGTTCCATCTGATCTCACTGCGCAGTGATCCAGGGACCATCCGATCGCCATTTAATGGGGTCAGGAAGGAATTTTTTTCCCCCATTGCACAGCAGGGGTTATGTTTCGCCTTCCTCTGGATCACAGCAACAAACTGCCCTTTGTGCATGAATTATCAGTGAGATCTTTATACACCCTGCATTGGTCTTCATTCCTTTGCTGCCGGAGGGGCCTGCAGTGCATTGCTCTGCATGTTACTATATCGCTCTGCAATGTGCTGCAGGCCCCTACCAGCAAAGAGATTAATTATTTCAATAAAATACTCTCTTTAATCCAACCTATGTGTAGTGTCTTTTCTATCCGTTGTATCTATTGCTAACAGCTCAGTGATTCTTCCCCAGGTCGCTGCACTAGTGTCACACTGCCAAGCCGGGTGTGAGGGAGATTTATAGGGTCACATATACACTTCTGCCAAAACACGAGTGCAAACAGGAAGCCCCTCTGATCTGTCATATCTTTTATAACACAAAACGGTATCTAAAAAGGTAAAAAGAACATACATGGGATTCTGCTACAAATATCTCTCTAATTACAAACCAATTAGCAAATCATTCAGATTAGAGTCGAGCGAAAAGAAAGGGTTAAGTATCTCATGTACAGTATATGCAGTGTAGGCTGTTCTGCGCATTACATGCAGGGGACAACGTTTAGGGGATATAAGTAATGCTGATCTCAGAGCTGACCGGCTGACCTGCTTTACTGGCTGACCGGCTGACCTGCTCTTCTGGCTGACCGGCTGACCTGCTCTACTGGCTGACAGGCTGACCGGCTCTACCGGCTGACCGGCTTCCCTTCTTCCAGCTAACTGACCTGAATTGTGGCCCCTGTATCTCCCAATTAAACGTTTTATTGGCATATTCTTGTTTGACTCGTTCTATACAGGCATTTTCTATACATTCATTGTGGGATTTGATAACATCTGTAAGATCTCTCAGAACATCACATTCTGTACGTTTGTGCTGAATATTTTTCCATTCTCAATTTACTTAGGGGCCTATGCAGAGAGCAGCGCTGGAAATAATTGGAATTGGTAATAAATTGTACCTGTAATGGCGTGATTTTATCTCCATATGCAGAAAGGTCAGAAAACTGCATTTAAAATCATGCTTGATTATGGAGAGTTTCAACCGGCGAGATGTGCGCTGGTGAAACATGTTTGAAAAAAAGCGCGTTTTTTTTTTCTTTTCACTCTCGCCGGTGAGCTCCAGTTTCCTGCCAACTTTTGTTGGCGGAGCTAATTGTAGAATTTCTCTCCATTTTAATGGCGCGAACAGCCCCTAGATGGCGATCGTACCTTTCTGCATACGGCCCTTTTCAAAACTGGCGAGATTTTGGTTCTCGCCAGCCGTGCGGCGAGTTCTACTAAAAAAAAATAAAAAAATGGCGCTTTTTACTCAACTCGCCATTTCCAACCTTATTATAGCCATATAGCGCTAAAAAACGCCGAAATTTCCGTTCGCGCTGCTCTCTGCATAGGCCCCTTAATATTAGTTTTTGGCTTCAATTATTTATATCGAGCCCAAAATACCTTTATACAGAATGCTGTTCCCCTTATCCCACAAATGCTGCTTCATTAAAGCCCAGGGGTGGCACTTTATGCATTCTCAAACTTTTAGGCAACATCCCTAATTTCCAAAAGTGGGATAAAATCTGTGCATATTTAAATGGTTAATTTTTCCATTTTTCCATTGTGACAAAATATCAATTTTCTCACTCAGACTACAAAATCCCTCCCCAAATATATCCGTTTCACATAAAAGTGTGTGCGCGTCTCCTTCCGCCTAACTGGCACATCGTCATTACGGGCGCCACTCCGTGTAACTCCACGCTGCCCTCCAGTGGCAAAAGAAATAAGATACATTTACTATACTCGTCTGGCAGCTGCTCCCGTATAAGGTGGGTAACTCTGTATTAGGGGTCTAGGTAGAGTATATTTTATACTTATGTCGGATAGATGAGGAATTTATATTGTGAGAGGCCTTAGATCTTATCCTATATGCACGCAGCCCTCGCCTCTCTGACCTTGAACACATACTTCAATCTGATTTTTTGAGACTTGAAACTGGATTTCCCAAAACAAACTGATTTTAAACACTGACAAGACTGTAACATGGTATTTGGGACCAGAGCTAAATTGCTAAAGCTGCCAATGACAGAGCTTCAGATAAAAACCAGCTCTAATACCATCCTAGCCCCTGTTACTTGTTTGAAATATCTGGGCATATAGTTCAACTCCCATTTAACATTTGGGTTGCACATTGATACCCTGACATCCAAATCCTATGCCAAACTAGGTGTACTTTACAGGAACAAATCCTCCCTAAGGCCCTCATGCAGTAATCGCCTACAGCGATTCAGTAAGCCCAGAGAAGCTGGCGATTAGAGCAAAAATAACCGGTTTTCTTTTGCCGGAAAATAAATAAATAAATAAAATCGGCAGACGCGCGGTGATAAGCCACTTTTCGGCACTGATCGCCAGTTTTTCAAACACGCTCAATTCTATAAGCCCTGATCAGCTTATTGCGGCTGATCGCCACTTTAAAATTGCTGTTTCTTCTCCAAATTGTCCCGCCACAAAAGTTGGCAAGAAGGTGGGGTGAAGCTGCGATGAAAATAACATGCATGTGTCCCAGAGCTGATATCCATTAATATCAGCACCAGAGACCCCCGGCATGAATCCCATGCATAAAAAATGCATTTACAGGCAACTTCATTACCGCCAAGGCAATGAAGGGGTTATATACCCGTGCCAGGCTTATTGTGGGTAGCGGGGGTGGGAGAAGGTGGTATTTGGCCCTGGGTGGGTGTTTAGGCCTTGCCAGGGGGTTGGGGGATGACTTAACCTCTTCTTTAACTTAGTGGTTAATACCGCTAAGGTAATGAAGGGGTTAACCCCTCCCACTACCCCCCCACCCGGTAGGCCTAAACACCCATCCTTGGGGCCAATACCCCGTTCACCCACCCCCGCTACCCACAATAAACACAAATACACATAACAGCCCCACTGGCCACCTCCTAGGTCCCTAATAAACCATTACAATATTCATAAAACCATTATTTTGTTTACCCCCAGGATTATTACATGGGGTTAGGGCTATGTTATTTAGTGAGGGGTTGTATGTTTCTATTTGTAAGGACAGGCAAGGCCGGAGCCAGATGGGGTTCTCCTGTCTCTGTCCTCCCTGTCTCCTGACCCTTCCTGTAGCCGGACAAAGAAGAAGAAGCAGGCACACGGTCTTACTCAAAGGAGGTTTAATATGCCATAAAGTCCAACGTTTCGGCAGTCAAATACTGCCTTTCTCAAGGTGAAGGCTACCAAACACAAGAAACAGTCACAATATATACCACCCCCCCTGATACTCACCCCTCCCGGCTCTGACACATAACCAGGATGCTGACGCCCACCTGATGACGTCAGAGCTACCATATGGCGCCCCCTAGTGACGTCAGACGTCTAGGTCTAAATCCCTGGCAATACAGCATAGAGCTGTCTTGGAGGACTGCAGCCACAGCCACACATGGGGGAGTGTTCAGTCTGGGGAGAGGTGTGGCTGTGGCTGCAGTCCTCCAAGACAGCTCTATGCTGTATTGCCAGGGATTTAGACCTAGACGTCTGACGTCACTAGGGGGCGCCATATGGTAGCTCTGATGTCATCAGGTGGGCGTCAACATCCTGGTTATGTGGCAGAGTGGGGTGATATAGGACCGGTATCTGTTAGACTTCCATCGCCCTATCTTTTGTATCGCAGCTACTGACAGCCCCGCGCGTGATGCTTCCGTTGCCGCTCCAATCCGGAACGAATGTGTCCCGTATTGTGCCTCGTCGAGGCCCTGGTGTCTTAGACACATGCGGAAAACCCACAGGTACTGGAATCTAGATAACGGTACCCCGTCCGCGTGAAGGAGCAGGGGGCCCTGACCGTCTGGCCTGCATGCCATTTATTCCCTGAGCGTGCTCACTGGGCAAAATTTGGTCCCTGGTAGCCCTAGCAAAGATATCCACGCTCCCCTTCCCCGCTGGTCTGTTTTTGACCTTTTCACGTGTAGTTTGACCCACCCTTCCCCTAAGACTATGTCCTCAAAATGCATCCCTCCCTCGCCCTTGCGCGACGCGCACACCAACTCCCCAGCTCGCAGTGCTGCGAAGAAAGCCAATGCAAACGTCAGCCGGAAAAGTTTCGCCTCCAACCCCGATAGGCACACTCTGTCTGTGGCCTGCATTAAACCTTCTAGTATCGCTGGTGTCACTGGCCGTCTGCTGTCATTTGTCGCCGTCCCCTTTGTTAACCCCGCTAGGACCCTTTTGATGATAAACGCCTTCGTTGGGTCCCCCTTGCCCTCTAGCTGCAAAAAGAAGGAGACCCCTGTCACTTTTTTCCCTATGGATCCTCCCGATAAACCCCCTGCCCTTAAGTTTAGGACAAATGATAGCAAGGTCCCGACTCCCAATACGTCGAGACCCAATTCCCCTGCCAGACTTTGATAATCGCGCCACGCTGCCGAATAGGCCCGCCACGTACCCGGAGCCAGCGATGATCGTACCAACGAGGTCACTTGGTCGTCGCCAGCACCCAAAGGTCTGCAGGGCATGGACTGCCGATTAGGTCCGCCCCGGGGGCCAGTCTCCGAAACAGCGCCATCTGTAACCGGGATAAGGCATCAGCAATGTTATTCACCACCCCCGGGACATGTCGAGCCTTGAACGCTATGTTCAATTGCAAGCATGCCAGTACGAAACAGCGCAGAAGGGACAGCACCGGCGGGGAGCGTGAGCCGAAATTGTTCACGGCTTCCACTACACCCATGTTGTCTGTCCAAAAAATTACTTGCTTATTTGCAAATAAGTGACCCCACAGGCGCACTGCGACGAGCAAGGGAAATAGTTCCAAGAACGCCAAGTTCTTAATGAGCGGCGTCCCCCGCCAGTGGGGAGGCCACCGCTCCGCGCACCATGCCCCACCGAAGTAGGCCCCAAAACCGACTGACCCTGAGGCGTCTGTAAACAACTGCAACTCTGTGTTGTTGGATGGGGGACCTCGCCACAAGGTTCTGCCGTTATAATCCTTTAAAAAACGCAGCCACACCGTCGAGTCCTTTCGGATTTCGGCGGTGATGCGGATGAAGTGGTTGGGTCGTCTCACCCCGACCGTTGCTGCGGAGAGGCGCCTGGCGAAAACCCTCCCAGCCGGCATTACGCGCGCAGCAAATACTAAGTGGCCTAGCAGCGCCTGGAAGTGCCTCAATGATGTTTTCTTGAGAGCTATGAATTCGCGGAGAAGCCTGCTTAGGGCGACCAGCTTCTCCGGAGGGAGCCTGTACTCCATCGCCTCAGAGTCGATTTCTATGCCCAAAAAGGTAAGAGTGGTTGTTGGCCGCACCGTCTTCTCGTCGGCCAAAGGAACGCCGAACTCACGCGCCAGGGCTGAAAATTCAAACAGCCACCTAGCGCATAAGTCCGAACCCCTGGGGCCAACAAAAAGGAAGTCGTCCAAGTAGTGCATGACCCCCGCTGCTTGCACCCTCTTCCGGGCCACCCATTCTAGGAAGGTGTTAAATGTCTCGAAATAAAAACAAGAAAGCGCCCCTCCCATTGGTAAGCATAAGTCTATGTAGTACTGACCTTCGAGCATGCAGCCTAGCAAATGAAAGCACTCGGGGTGGACTGGCAAGTGTCTGAAGGCCGATTTGATGTCAGCTTTTGACATTAGAGCCCCTTCTACCATCCTTTCCACCAGCGCTGCGGCTTGATCGAAGTTCGCGTAAGACACCGAACACAACTCCCTGTCAATGCCGTCGTTTACCGACGACCCCTCGGGGTAGGATAGGTGTTGTATCAACCTATACTCCCCAGCCTCTTTTTTTGGGGACCACTCCCAATGGGGAAATCCTGAGACTAGGCAAGGGAGGGGACTCGAAGGGGCCAGCCATCCTTCCCAATTGGACTTCCTTCCAGACCTTTTCCCTAGCTACGTCACCGTGTGTCCTGACCGATTTCAAGTTCCGACTAAACTCAGATCCCGCTTGATATTCAAACGGGATCCTAAACCCCTCCTTAAACCCAGCTAAGAGTAGCTGGGCTGCTTCCCTATTGGGATACCTTGCTAGCCACGGTGCCAAATTGGCGACGATTATTGGTGTCGCTACCCTCGCGTCCAAACTTCCGCCCTTCGCTCCTCCCCCTGCGACCGCCCTTCTTAAAACACTTTGCCTGGGCGTGGCGGCCGCCGCAAAAGGAGCAGATGTGTTGGAAACGGCAGTTGTCGTACGTGCAGTTGGACAGGTTAAACGGCCAACAGACGCCCGAGTTGGTGCGCAGCGACTGGCTAGTCCCTGGTACGCTATTCCGCCATGTCCCCCTACCTCCGGTGCCGCTCCCTCGAAAGGAATCTGCCCCGCCCCCAGACACAAACTGCAAATAAAGGTTGACGTCCTTGACGTTCCATGGTATCACCACCTCTTGGGCCTTTATTGATTGCCTAAAGCACTGGTCATATGTCCACCAACCCGTTCCCCCGTAAGCGTGGTGTGCTTCCTCGATCATGTCGTGATACGTAAAGAGCGAGGCGCACGCCTGGGGATCCTTCTCCCCAATTACTCCAGCCAGGATAACAAATGCCTTAGACCAATTGCGAAAGGTGTGTGGGAAAAGCCTCTTTTCCACATCCACCTTCTTCGCTTCCCCCGTCTTTGAGGACGCGGCCAACGCCTGCCTCCCTGTAGCCTGGTAGCAGAGATAATATATCTACGTACTCCCCGGCCCATATCTTGTCCTTCACCTCTTTCAGCAAGTGCAAGCCCACTGAGCTAGGTCTGGATGTATAAGAGACCTTATATGCCGCATCGGGCATCCTCTTACCCTTGGCTAGCTCCTCTGAGGCGGGTGCCGCCTGAGGGAGGGGGAGCGTGGAGGATGGTGAGTCCACTAGCCCGGCCAGCCCACCGGCCCCTAGAGGTGTGTTGTTAACCGCCTGCGGGGGAACCGCGGCCACTGCCGCTGCTGGAACTACAGGTGTCGCTACCGCTGGTGCCGCCCCCAATGCTGGCGCTACGACTGTCGCTATAGTTGGAGCTATCGCCGCTGCTGATGCGATTAGCGTTGCTAGAACTGGCGCTGCGCTTATCGCTGGTGTCACTACTGCTGGTGACTCTGCCGGTGCATGAGCATCAACAGCTGACTCTGGAACCAGCCTTCTTCCTTGCTTCGCGCGTCAGCCTGCAGTTGTATGATTTTGTCTACGAAGTACATTCTGATTGATGCGCTAAGTGTCGCGGGAGTGTCATTTCAATTTGCGTGATTTAACTATGTGTTCCGTCTACTGAGTTTTTCTGTGAGTATGGGAAGTATCGAGGGCCGACGGAGGCGGATCCGATCCGGATGAAAACTGAATTGCTACTCGCACGAGGTACCGAAACTGACTGAAAGAAACATGAATTGATATGTTATCATCGATACATGGGACCTCCTGCTAACCGAAGAAGGGGGGTTAGGCCTGCTATTTGCAACCGCCCCTTTACCCCCTTCCCGCATGCATATTTGCTATACCAGCATATTTTCCTGATCGTGCCCAGTCAGGGAGTGGGATTACCCGCACCATCCCTGGCCATGCGCTGAACAGGAAGTGGGATTACCCACACCAAACCAGAGGCATGCGGCCCTGTGCTGAACAGAGAGTGGGGGGTTACCCGTCCATAGCAGGGCCATGTGCTGAACAGGAAGTGGGGTTACCCATACAACCGCAGGGCCGTATATTAAACAGGAAATGGGATTACCCATACGATAGAGGGAGCCAAGTGCTGAACAGGAAGAGGGATTACCCATGCCCTACCATGGCCTGCGCTGAACAGGAAGTGAAATTAACCCCTACACGCGTTATACCTCTGCCTGCAGCATAACGCACCGTATACCCCACGTCGTCCTGAATGTAGCATGTAACGCTGGACCAATACAGCACATGACCCCCAAAGGCAGTATATACATACCCCTATGCTCCACGCAATGGCCCGAAGCCAAGCATGCAGCATATACGCCATATAATCCAAACCCGTCATGTAACCGCGCATGTGGTCTATAAACATTATATTCAGAACCCAGCACGTAACCGTGATCGCAGTGTATGCCATATAATCAAAATACGGCACGCCACCACGCCTGCGGTACCGTATACACCCCTGTAACCCAAATACCGCACATTATAACACTGACTGTAGCATATATACCCGTTATAATCCAATACGGCGCGTAACCTTGAATGCAGTATATCCACTATACCCGCCATGTAACCCACTTAAAGCACATTATAACACTGAATGCAGCATATATACACCTTATACTCCACATGCCGCACGTAACCGTGAATGCAGTATATACTCTATAAACGACCTTATAACCCTGAATGCAGCATATATACACTTTATAATCCACATACAGCACTTACCCTGAATGCGGTATATACACTATGTACGCCATGTAACCCAATTACAGCACATTACAACACTGAATGCAGCATAAATACATAAGGTGACCAGATTTCGAAAATGAAAAACCGGGACACCTTAAAAAATAATTTATTAAACAAATGACATCACGTGACACCCCCCGTTGCCATGACAATGAGACACTTTGATGCCCCTGCAGTGTTAGTGTGTATAGAGGTGGGGGCTTTGCTTGGGCCCTTCAACTTTTACAGCCAGGGCATTATTGGCCAGGAATGCCCAGTTCGGAGGGGATTACTACTTCAAAATGTATTTGATTCGTAACAACATCAAAAAACTCTAATACCAATAACTAACAACCACAGACAATGGTAATCTAAACCATCAAATAAAATGTCTACGGCCCTTGTTCAAGCATGTTTGCGGTATTTACCAGATAAATCAGTGCCTGCAATCCACGACTGTATCCGCCTCTCCGAGTGTCTGAAAGCAATCCAGCGTTCCTGGTGTGTGGCTGAAGAGGTGAGGGACTCCCTCCTCTCAAACGGAAAAGAAAAGCAAAAAATAGAGTTGGAACATACCTATCATACAGGGATGAGAGAGAGAGACAGAGAATGAGAGAGAGACAGAGAATGAGAGAGAGACAGAGAATGAGAGAGAGAGACAGAGAGAGAGAGACAGAGAATGAGAGAGACACAGAGAATGAGAGAGACACAGAGAATGAGAGAGAGACAGACACAGAGGGCCTCATGCAGAGAGCATAGAATTTTCAAATTGGCGAATTTCATAAAAAGTAGCTTTTTTGGAGAGTTTTATTCTCCATATGCAGAAAAGTGCGAATGTCAATCATGCAAAGGCCTAAGGAAACTGGAGGTCTGGCAGTGCCGACCTTGATGGCTTACTATAAAGCGGCCCAACTATGTCAGATCACGCAGTGGCATGGTGATCCAGAGCTGAGGCGATGGGTAGCTTTGGAGAGGGAGGTGTGTGCTCCGCTAGAGCTCAAGGATCTTATCTGGTATCCCAGGGCTAGACTAAAAGATCTAAAAAACCCGCTGCCCTCTGTGTTGAACTCTCTCTCGGTCTGGGAATCGACAAAAAATAGGCATTCATTGACCTCTAAAGATTCATTAATGGCCCCTTTATATGGCAATCCGGACTTTGCTCCGGGGTTAACTGAAAGGAACTTCACATGCTGGCAAAAGGGGGGCTTAAGAAGGCTTAAGGACCTGGAGGGCAGAGACACAATCAAAACATTCGAGATTTTACAGTCAGAAAAGGGCTTACCCAACACAGATTTGATTAGATACCTCCAGGTTCGGGCATTTTATACCAAACACCCAAACAGACCACCACTAACTAATTTTGAAAAGCTCTGTGATCGGGGAACCGATACACGGGGACTCATCTCTGCTCTGTACAGGGAGGTGGTTGGGACAGATAAGGATGACGCACATAGACCCAGTTTTATGACCCAATGGGAGACAGACCTGACAGGACCGTTAGAAGACGAAGAGTGGACAGCAATTTTCAAAGCTGCGGCCAGCAGCTCGATTTGTACGACACTGAAGGAGAACTCATATAAAGTATTATTGAGGTGGTACCTCACCCCAGTTAGAAGGGCAAAATTCGTCGCGGGAGCTTCCCCTCTCTGCCCTAGACAGTGTGGGGAACAGGGGGACCTGGTACACATGCTGTGGTCTTGTCCACGAATCATACCCGTCTGGACACAAATTAGAGATTGGCTTCAAAAGGTCTTTTTGGGCCTCAAAATCCAACTGGATCCGTGGGTTTTCTTGTTAGGTAGGCCCACGGACGAGGTATCTCGATCAGGAAACAAACTAATAGCACACTTTGCTACGGCGATGAGGTGCGAGACCGCAGCGTTGTGGAATCAGAATGCAATTCCATCGATAGACAAAATTCGGAACAGAATTTGGTTCGCCTGCCAGATGGAAAAGTTGACAAGTCTAGTCAACGACACTGGCTCAAATTTTCAAAAAGTATGGTCATTGTGGCTGGCACAGACCGATATCCCAGGGATGAGCAATGCCACCGTTTGGCTTTGATAGTAACAGGTGGGCTGTCCTTCAGTGACGGAACAGACACACGAGAGAGTTGACAAATAGTTTGACAGATAGGACGAATGCGAGAGACCTACACCTTCCCCCGATCGCTGGACTCGGTGGGTTGATCGAGGAGTTAGATCAGAACACGCAGAAAGAGCCAGGTTTATTGGAATACTCGGAGGATACTACACCCCTCCATGAGCCGTTACCTGCCCACCCCCCTCCACCCCCTCACCCTCCCCTCTCACGTCTTCCCCCTTCCATGTTCGTCTTGATGTTGTATGTCATAAAGCAGACTAAATGATAACAATATGATTCTGGATTGTACTATCTCTGCAAAAAAACAATAAAAGAAAGTTATAAAAAAAATTAAAAAAAAAAAAAAAAAAAAAGTAGCTTTTTTGGAGAGTTTTATTCTCCATATGCAGAAAAGTACGAATTCTGCTATGTTTAACATGGATGCGTGTGGCGAGTTTGAATGGGAAAGATGCGCGCTTCAGAAATGTGTTAAAAAAAAATCGCGGCTTTTTTCCCCCCTTTGGTATAGGCGGCGAGCGCCATTTTATTGCCAACTTTTCCTGGCGCGGCAAAAATGAGAAAATCGTGCCATTTCCCTGGCGTGAACAGCCGCTACATGCCGTTCGTACCTCTCTGCATTCGGAGAGTTTTAAAAATGGCGAGACGGAGGTTCTCGCCAGCCGCGAGGCGAGTTTTAGCAATAGAAAAAACAAAATGGCGCGTTTTTCGTAACTCGCCATTTTCTGCCGGTTTCTGCGCGAAATTGTACAAAAAATGGCGAATTTTGAAATAACGATGCTCTCTGCATGAGGCCCAGAGAGAGAGAGACAAAAGTAATGTACTGTATAACCATTATACCGTACCCCCTAGTATTCGTGTAATCATTGTCCCACACCCCCTATTACTCACGCTTTGGCAATACTGAAATGTTCTTTTGACATGCCAATAAAGCTGATTTGATTTGAGAGACACAGAGACACACACAGGGACACAGAGAGAGACAGAGATACAGAGACACACACAGAGACACACAGAGAGAAACAGAGACACAGAGACACAGAGAGAGACAGAGACACAGAGACACACACAGAGACACAGAGACACACAGAGAGAGACAGAGACACACAGAGAGAGACAGAGACACACAGAGAGAGACAGAGACACACAGAGAGAGAGAGACACGGGCCTATTTAGTAAGCGTCGATAAGGCTGCGTCTATAGTATTTCAGATGGAGGGAAGGCGCACACGCTGCAATACACTTGCTGAAGCCTGAGCTTTTTTATGGCTTTGCAGGGTATGCTTCGGGCGCGATTTGGGGGCGTGGCAATGAATATTTGGAGGCGTGGCAATAACGTTCCGGCGCGGACGTCACTTCCCTACCTCACATCCCGATCCACCGGCATTTTTTCAGATGCAGCATCTGAAGCACTGTGCAGACAAGAAGAAAAATGCACACAATGCGCACCAGAGATTAAAATATAGTAAATTATTTATTAATAAAACAAGAAATAACCGTGGGGGATCCAACCCCACCTCAGTACATATGCGTCACAGATCCGGGTTCGGTTACAGAGTGACCTGACGTGTCATATATATATGTATGTTCAAATAACGGGGGAAAAAAGGGGGGGAAGGTGGGGAAAAAAACCTTGCATCTACTTTTGCAATATTAATGCCACCATAAGCCAATAAATAACTTTACATCAGTAAGAATTGGCGGTGCTCACGGGTTGTAAATAGTATGAGTGAAAAGAGAAAAAAGTAACCCGTGTGGGAGCACTCAGGTATGCAGATTAACATATAGTATTTTATTTATTTGACACAGTGCAAAAAAGGATAAGTAAACAGTACATGATTAAAAACACTTAAAAAAGGCTAGGACCCCTGTCACGGGTACTACCCATAGACACAAGTGGGCAAAACTAGGGAATGACTCAAATTGTCAACCCTTAACATGAAAATGGATAGTGACTCAAGAAACACTTGTTTGAATAGCATGGACGCGTTTCGTCCAGAGACTTAGACTTGGAGTGGGGGTGCGTCGGAGTGGGGGTGCTAGGCAGGACCCCTGACAGATGTTCACGTAACTATGCTACCCAGCACTGGTGCAACTAATCTTTGGACTGTGACACTCTATTTTTTCATTATGGATACTGACAACATACACAAGGTTATCTAATAGGTGTTCATCAGGTAATTTTCCATACATGCTATTCACACACTTCATTGCTCTACACATCTAGTGACTTCATCCCATCATGCCACCTTTTTCCTTCAAGTGATTTATTTGTGCTGTTGGTATTGGTTACATAATTGTATGCTCAAGCAGATTCATGATGGTTTAAGATTGTCATTTATATTTTGACTAGTCACTTCATTGGTGTGTAGTACGTATTATCTTTAGCTTTGTATAGGTGCCTGTGAACCCATTAACCTGTTGTGATTTATTCTGACCTATCCAAGTGTTTCTTGAGTCACTATCCATTTTCATGTTAAGGGTTGACAATTTGAGTCATTCCCTAGTTTTGCCCACTTGTGTCTATGGGTAGTACCCGTGACAGGGGTCCTAGCCTTTTTAAAGTGTTTTTAATCATGTACTGTTTACTTATCCTTTTTTGCACTGTGTCAAATAAATAAAATACTATATGTTAATCTGCATACCTGAGTGCTCCCATACGGGTTACTTTTTTCTCTTTTCACTCATATATATATATATATATATATATATATATATATATATATATATATATATATATATATATATTGCGCGCGCACACACACATATAACATTTTATCCAACTTTTTCATTTATCATTTGTAGAGAAAATGAACATTGTCGCCAGAAGCGCTATTTTTTCAAAATGTAACATCTCTACTAGTGTAAAATGATACTTCATATAAAGCAGGTTATGGGACCCAGTATAAAATGACTATAATGTCTCTTATCACATCCCAGTATATGGATACTTTCTATTATCACAAGCTGCTAACATGTGACAGGGCTCAGAGTCTGAGCCCAGAATGTGACATACTGAACATTCTCATTCTAAATTTCAAAAAATATTGTGTTGATTTCTGACCTGACTGCCGTGGTTACAGCTCAACCACTCTGTTCTACTGCATGTCACCACTTTCTGCCACAACCAGCTGACGGTGGATCTGCAAGGAGTTCAACGCTCATTGGCATCACATCTGTGGCTTGGTTAACGTATCATTTCTCCAGCTTTTTATTGTATTGTTTTGAAGTAGATTATATTTATTTAGTTGAATAGATATTTATTTAGTTTAATAGATATTTATTTAGTTAAATAGATTATATTTGTAAGTTTAATAAGTTATATTTCTTAGTTTAATAAGTTATATTTCTTAGTTTAATAAATTATATTTCTTAGTTTAATAAGATATATTTGTTAGTTTAATAAGTTATATTTCTTAGTTTAATAAATTATATTTCTTAGTTTAATAAGTTATATTTCTTAGTTTAATAAATTATATTTCTTAGTTTAATAAGTTATATTTCTTAGTTTAATAAGTTATATTTGTTAGTTAATAGATTATATTTGTTAGCACAGTAGATTATATTTACTAGTATTTAAGTCTCCCCCTCAGTGCCCCATTAGGACATCTTTTCGGAGTCGCTTATTTTTTAGACCCTCGGAGCCGAAACCTAAAGGGGTCAGCTAAGAAAGTCCGGATCAAGAGGAGCCGCACAGTTTAAAGACAGAACATTTCCAAGGGAGATGGAGACAATTTGGGTAAGATCTGATTAAAGGACAACCTTTGGGGAAGGAAAGGGTGACGCGGGAGTGTAAGAGGGGGGTGAGAGAGCAAGATGCTGTGTCAGATTGGGGCAGAGCAAGAGAACGCAAAAATGATGGGGATTTGCTGCACACTAAAAAAAACAATTAGTCATACTTTTACCGGTGCCCCTTAGTCTCAGGGAAGACCGGCATTTCGTCCAATGGATACAATATGATTGATGGAAAAGGGCACACGGATTTGAATAAAAAAAGATAATTTATTGTGCCACAGACTACAATGTTTCGGCTGCTGGCCTTTCTTTACTGGCTTTAGTGGGTTTAGCCACTTTACCTGAGAAAGGCCAGCAGGCCGAAATGTTGTTGTCTATGGCAGTGCAAGAGAAAACAGGTTGGGGGGGTGGGTTCTCGCAAGGTCGCCGACCCATGGGTGAGTGTCCCCGGTGGCAACTAGTCCTGGACCCCGGGAAAGCTGTCTGTGGCCCATACAAGCTGAGTAACATGTAGAAAGGACACATGTATGTTCAGAATGAGTTAGCATGGTATTTTGAGAGGCACCATAGCAGGTCAGTGCAAGTCAGTGCAGAGCACTGCAAGGTCAGTCAATATGAGGAAGGGTCCGATGGAGGAGTTGGAGGGTCCCAGAATATCTCTTAAAGCAGGGGTGCGCAAATCGAGGGGTGCGACATTTTCTTGGGGAGGAGGGGCTCGGCGCTTACAGTGGCCCCTCGCTCTTCCCCACAGCATTTAAATTAAATGCCGGAAATCGCGCGCAAGGCCTCTGTAAGTTCCGTTTCCTTGTCTCCGGCGGCTTCTGGCGACAGCAACGTGGCGTCACATGATGTGGCATTGCCATAGCAACGTGATATCACATGACGTCGTTACATCAGAACGTCGGAGACAAGGTGGGGAGGGTGGAGGGGGGAGCAGGGGAAAAAGGTTGCGCAACCCTGTCTTAAAGCATTGTCTTGCATACAGATCAGAGGCGAAGAATGGATATGGATATCCGATGTGAAGGAGGAAATAATACTGAGATCACTACCGCTAAGACCGATTCGATGGAAGAAGGTGAGTGATGAAATAGCCGTCACTGTGTAACTCTTCCAATTACCTGCAACTTCATGCAAAGAAATAGCAACGCTTGTTTTTAACGCATTAAGCGCCTAATGGGGAATTCAACTGCTGAGAGTTTAAGGGAGTTACTCACCAAACTCAGCGACGTTTCTGTGTCTCTGTGATAACTCCCCCAGGACATGCTTGAAAACCAGAGGTAACTCAATGTATTTTTGATAAATAGAAACATGACCTTCTGGGGAGGGGTATATAATGGGTACTGGGCCTGGTGAGGTGGGTATAACGGGTTCTGGGCCTGGTGAGGTGGGTATAACGGGTACTGGGCCTGGGGAGGGGCGTATAGCAGGGTACTGGGCCTTGGGAGGGTTGTATAACTGGGTACTGGGCCTTGGGAGGGTTGTATAACTGGGTACTGAGCCTGGGGAGGTGGGTATAACGGGTATTGGCCCTGTGGAGGGCGGTATAACGTGGTATTGGGGAGGGGGTATAAGTGGCACAGGAGCTCTTGCGATACAGAGTATCACTGTCCCTGGTTACAAACACTTCATGTCTCCTGCAGATCAGGACACGCACGAAGGTGGTGCCCTTTGTGCCACCAGACGACGAGGCGGGCTACGAGGCGGATGACGAGGCATACGATAAAGCGGGCGTCAAGTGGTGCGAAGAGGTGGGCTACAAGGCGGCCGATGAGGCAGACGACGAAGCGGATGTCAAGTCTGGCGACGTGGTGGACGATGGCCTAGGAGAATACGAGAGGTGTGGACGGATCTGCTGCTTCACCTTTTTTAGGCGGAGGAGAAGACCCCGGGAGCAGGTAGCAGAATATGAGAGGTGCGGACAGATCTGCTGCTTCACCTTTTTTAGGCGGAGCAGCAGACCCCGGGAGCAGGTAGCAGAGGAGCCAGGGCGTAGATCCAGGGGTATTCTAGGGGCCCTGAGAAGTTGGTTTGACCGCAGGAGAGGCAGATAAGATCAGGAAGGCTGCGGGAGGGGCAGGTACTAGAGGGAGATTGGGATATTGGGCGTGAGAGGGTGAGAGAGAACAAGGAGCAGGGTCGGAGCACGGGTTTCATGCGCCCGAGGCGAAACTTAAAATTTGTGCCCCAGTTGTATAAAAAATAATAAGATAAATAAAATAATAAAATAAACAGTGGCGTAGCTATCGGGGCTGCAGGGGGTGCGACCGCACCCCAGCACGACGCAAAATAAAAATAAAAGGGCGCCAAAATACTGGATAAAAAAAAGAATAATAATTTTAAAAAAAAGATAAATAAATTAGAAATAATAAGAGGAAAAAATAATAATGATTATTAATGCGCCCCTAGGACCTTTGCGCGCTAGGCGACCGCCTAATGGCCGGCCGGCCCTGCGAGGTATGCGGGAGGAAAAGGGGTGAATGGGATAGATATGCAGGGGGATGGGGGAGCAGGTGAGTTATACACAGGGGCACAAGGGCCCCATCACCCGCATCTCTATATACTGAGTGTGCCCCTGTGAATAACAACGCTGATCTGTGCTGCTCCATCTGATCTCACTGCGCAGTGATCCAGGGACCATCCGATCGCCATTTAATGGGGTCAGGAAGGAATTTTTTTCCCCCATTGCACAGCAGGGGTTATGTTTCGCCTTCCTCTGGATCACAGCAACAAACTGCCCTTTGTGCATGAATTATCAGTGAGATCTTTATACACCCTGCATTGGTCTTCACCCCTTTGCTGCCGGAGTAGCCTGCAGTGCATTGCTCTGCGTGTTACTATATCGCTCTGCAATGTGCTGCAGGCCCCTCCCAGCAAAGAGATTCATTATTTCAATAAAATACTCTCTTTAATCCAACCTATGTGTAGTGTCTTTTCTATCCGTTGTATCTATTGCTAACAGCTCAGTGATTCTTCCCCAGGTCGCTGCACTAGTGTCACACTGCCAAGCCGGGTGTGAGGGAGATTTATAGGGTCACATATACACTTCTGCCAAAACACGAGTGCAAACAGGAAGCCCCTCTGATCTGTCATATCTTTTATAACACAAAACGGTATCTAAAAAGGTAAAAAGAACATACATGGGATTCTGCTACAAATATCTCTCTAATTACAAACCAAATAGCAAATCATTCAGATTAGAGTCGAGCGAAAAGAAAGGGTTAAGTATCTCATGTACAGTATATGCAGTGTAGGCTGTTCTGCGCATTACATGCAGGGGACAACGTTTAGGGGATATAAGTAATGCTGATCTCAGAGCTGACCGGCTGATCTGCTCTACCGGCTGACCGGCTGATCTGCTCTACTGGCTGACCGGCTGACCTGCTCTTCTGGCTGACCGGCTGACCTGCTCTACTGGCTGACCGGCTTACCGGCTCTACCGGCTGACCGGCTTCCCTTCTTCCAGCTAACTGACCTGAATTGTGGCCCCTGTATCTCCCAATTAAACGTTTTATTGGCATATTCTTGTTTGACTCGTTCTATACAGACATTTTCTATACATTCATTGTGGGATTTGATAACATCTGTAAGATCTCTCAGAACATCACATTCTGTACGTTTGTGCTGAATATTTTTCCATTCTCAATTTACTTAGGGGCCTATGCAGAGAGCAGCGCTGGAAATAATTGGAATTGGTAATAAATTGTACCTGTAATGGCGTGATTTTATCTCCATATGCAGAAAGGTCAGAAAACTGCATTTAAAATCATGCTTGATTATGGAGAGTTTCAACCGGCGAGATGCGCACTGGTGAAACATGTTTGAAAAAAAGCGCGTTTTTTTTTTTTCACTCTCGCCGGTGAGCTCCAGTTTCCTGCCAACTTTTGTTGGCGGAGCTAATTGTAGAATTTCTCTCCATTTTAATGGCGCGAACAGCCGCTAGATGGCGATCGTGCCTTTCTGCATACGGCCCTTTTCAAAACTGGCGAGATTTTGGTTCTCGCCAGCCGTGCGGCGAGTTCTACTAAAAAAAAATAAAAAAATGGCGCTTTTTACTCAACTCGCCATTTCCAACCTTATTATAGCCATATAGCGCTAAAAAACGCCGAAATTTCCGTTCGCGCTGCTCTCTGCATAGGCCCCTTAATATTAGTTTTTGGCTTCAATTATTTATATCGAGCCCAAAATACCTTTATACAGAATGCTGTTCCCTTTAGCCCACAAATGCTGCTTCATTAAAGCCCAGGGTTGGCACTTTATGCATTCTCAGACTTTTAGGCAACATCCCTAATTTCCAAAAGTGGGATAAAATCTGTGCATATTTAAATGGTTAATTTTTCCATTGTGACAAAATATCAATTTTCTCACTCAGACTACAAAATCCCTCCCCAAATATATCCGTTTCACATAAAAGTGTGTGCACGTCTCCTTCCGCCTAACTGGCACGTCGTCCTTACGGGCGCCACTCCGTGTAACTCCACGCTGCCCTCCAGTGGCAAAAGAAATAAGATACATTTACTATACTCGTCTGGCAGCTGCTCCCGTATAAGGTGGGTAACTCTGTATTAGGGGTCTAGGTAGAGTATATTTTATACTTATGTCGGATAGATGAGGAATTTATATTGTGAGAGGCCTTAGATCTTTTCCTATATGCACGCAGCCCTCGCCTCTCTGACCTTGAACACATACTTCAATCTGATTTTTTGAGACTTGAAACTGGATTTCCCAAAACAAACTGATTTTAAACACTGACAAGACTGTAACAATGGTATTTGGGACCAGAGCTAAATTGCTAAAGCTGCCAATGACAGAGCTTCAGATAAAAACCAGCTCTAAAACCATCCTAGCCCCTGTTACTTGTTTGAAATATCTGGGCATATAGTTCAACTCCCATTTAACATTTGGGTTGCACATTGATACCCTGACATCCAAATCCTATGCCAAACTAGGTGTACTTTACAGGAACAAATCCTCCCTAAGGCCCTCATGCAGTAATCGCCTACAGCGATTCAGTAAGCCCAGAGAAGCTGGCGATTAGAGCAAAAATAACCGGTTTTTCTTTTGCCGGAAAATAAATAAATAAATAAAATCGGCAGACGCGCGGTGATAAGCCACTTTTCAGCACTGATCGCCAGTTTTTCAAACACGCTCAATTCTATAAGCCCTGATCAGCTTATTGCGGCTGATCGCCACTTTAAAATTGCTGTTTCTTCTCCAAATTGTCCCGCCACAAAAGTTGGCAAGAAGGTGGGGTGAAGCTGCGATGAAAATAACATGCATGTGTCCCAGAGCTGATATCCATTAATATCAGCACCAGAGACCCCCGGCATGAATCCCATGCATAAAAAATGCATTTACAGGCAACTTCATTACCACCAAGGCAATGAAGGGGTTATATACCCGTGCCAGGCTTATTGTGGGTAGCGGGGGTGGGAGAAGGTGGTATTTGGCCCTGGGTGGGTGTTTAGGCCTTGCCAGGGGGTTGGGGGATGACTTAACCTCTTCTTTAACTTAGTGGTTAATACCGCTAAGGTAATGAAGGGGTTAACCCCTCCCACTACCCCCCCACCCTGTAGGCCTAAACACCCATCCTTGGGGCCAATACCCCGTTCACCCACCCCCGCTACCCACAATAAACACAAATACACATAACAGCCCCACTGGCCACCTCCTAGGTCCCTAATAAACCATTACAATATTCATAAAACCATTATTTTGTTCACCCCCAGGATTATTACATGGGGTTAGGGCTATGTTATTTAGTGAGGGGTTGTATGTTTGTAATTGTAAGGACAGGCAAGGCCGGAGCCAGATGGGGTTCTCCTGCCTCTGTCCTCCCTGTCTCCTGACCCTTCCTGTAGCCGGACAAAGAAGAAGAAGCAGGCACACGGTCTTACTCAAAGGAGGTTTAATATGCCATAAAGTCCAACGTTTCGGCAGTCAAATACAGCCTTTCTCAAGGTGAAGGCTACCAAACACAAGAAAACAGTCACAATATATACCACCCCCCCTGATACTCACCCCTCCCGGCTCTGCCACATAACCAGGATGCTGACGCCCACCTGATGACGTCAGAGCTACCATATGGCGCCCCCTAGTGACGTCAGACGTCTAGGTCTAAATCCCTGGCAATACAGCATAGAGCTGTCTTGGAGGACTGCAGCCACAGCCACACATGGGGGAGTGTTCAGTCTGGGGAGAGGTGTGGCTGTGGCTGCAGTCCTCCAAGACAGCTCTATGCTGTATTGCCAGGGATTTAGACCTAGACGTCTGACGTCACTAGGGGGCGCCATATGGTAGCTCTGACGTCATCAGGTGGGCGTCAGCATACTGGTTATGTGGCAGAGTGGGGTGATATAGGACCGGTATCTGTTAGACTTCCATCGCCCTATCTTTTGTATCGCAGCTACTGACAGCCCCGCGCGTGATGCTTCCGTTGCCGCCCCAATCCGGAACGAATGTGTCCCGTATTGTGCCTCGTCGAGGCCCTGGTGTCTTAGACACATGCGGAAAACCCACAGGTACTGGAATCTAGATAACGGTACCCCGTCCGCGTGAAGGAGCAGGGGGCCCTGACCGTCTGGCCTGCATGCCAAGTATTCCCTGAGCGTGCTCACTGGGCAAAATTTGGTCCCTGGTAGCCCTAGCAAAGATATCCACGCTCCCCTTCCCCGCTGGTCTGTTTTTGACCTTTTCACGTGTAGTTTGACCCACCCTTCCCCTAAGACTATGTCCTCAAACTGCATCCCTCCCTCGCGCGACGCGCACACCAACTCCCCAGCTCGCAGTGCTGCGAAGAAAGCCAATGCAAACGTCAGCCCGAAAAGTTTCGCCTCCAACCCCGATAGGCACACTCTGTCTGCGGCCTCCATTAAACCCTCTAATATCGCTGGTGTCACTGGCCGTCTGCTGTCATTTGCCGCCGTCCCCTTCGTTAACCACGCTAGGACCCTTTTGATGATAAATGCCTTCGTTGGGTCCCCCTTGCCCTCTAGCTGCAAAAAGAAGGAGACTGTCACGAGAGCTTGCGACAGGCTGTAATTTTACACCAAAAACTATATATATAAATATATATATATACCTGGGTTTGAACTGGACGAGACTTAAATATGATAAATATAATTTATTCCTTGATAAAGGTGAACACAGCAAATATGTACAACTAACAAGCAAAATATAGACACTTACGTAAAAGGAAAATGATGAAGCAGTCACAGCTGGACTGGCAGTTCATACAGCACTCTTCATAGTCATAAAGACACCCAAAAGCATGAAAAGACCTCGGGCAGGAAGACAGTGCATAGCGTTTCTCTCAGCAATCAGGTGGTATCAGGTAACCATATCAGCAAACGAAGACAAAGGATATATGGGTGGACAGCAGTTTATAAACCATTCTCCTTCTATTCTTAACCTTAAGCACAGGGGATTGGTTTACAATTACCTCCAGCCACTCACTAACGTGGGAAAGCATTCTGACCCATGCCCCCCTGCTAGTTGGCACATGCGCAGTAGAACTCTGGGGGTCTCATTTCTGAAGCCCCACATTTACGTCAGGAATGCCAGAAAGTCTACCATTTGGAGTTCTGGCAGGAAAACCTTTGTTGAAAGGTGTTAACTGGAACACTTAAGACCTGCCCTGGTTTGGGCTTCGGATAAACAGTGAGGGTGATAAAACTCTTTGAACAGCACTTAAATCCTAGACATAGCGGCGTCCCCAGGGCCATCTGCTACCTTATGGCCCAAAAGAATTTCTTCTGGGTCTTTGTCCATACCTTAAGATACACTATTAAGCATAAAACATAAACGTATTAAAATATCCGGTTCCGTTAGGTTTAGCAGGTCCAAACTTCCCAGTTCGCATTGCCAGAACTGGGACACCATATGGTCCAAAAAGCGACTTGCTACGACCTAAGAAACCGGAGTTACACAAATGCACATTAAATCATTTTAATACAAAAATCTCCATTGAAAAAAGAAATCTCAGCTTTTCACTAAATCCCCATTGAAAATAACCGGCAGCTCCGCCATAGACTTTCAATGGTAAATCGCCGCCATTGAAGTCAATGGGGGTTTTCTGCCATTGAAGTCTATGGGAAAAGTCCCGAACTTCAAGGGGGTCCATACTCCGTCGGGTTGGTCCAAGCGGGTCAAGGATGGTTCTGCAGCGATGCCGGAGCAGTGGCTACAGATACCCCAAACCCTGATCCGCTGAACCCTCCGGAACCGGAGATATGGATTCCTAAAATTCAGCATTTCTCACTTAGTCATTTTTCTGAGCCGTTTCTGCCGCCGCCGGCAAAGCCTATGGCGCGACCCGCTCTATCTGGTTCGACCCTTATCGGGGGTCCAGGATTCGGGGACCCGGTGGTGGTCGAGTGGGGGGACGCCTAGGAACTAGGGGCAAAAAGAATTTTATCCCTAGGTGCCCTAGAACTGTTTATTCCCCCGCTAATTGACGTTGAACTTGACCCAGTGATTTTAGCTCTTTTGAAGGACATTGTATCCGCTTTGCGGTTTGCGGTCTGGACGGCAGCCAACTAGGTTACCTCGAGGCATCTCCATTGAAGTCAATGAGCCCATTGACTTTCAATGGGAAACCGCCGCTCTCCCTCTCGGGCGCCACCTGCTGGTCACTACAGGAAACAGGACTAAAACAGCACAAATTCCTATTGAAATGCATTGAGCCCTAATGGCGGCCAATGGGGACCTGCAAAATGGTGCCTGAAAAGGCGGGAAAATTACACAAAGAGCTATAATCATTAAAGAACTATTAACCCTTGTGCTCCCGGATGGATTTTAGTGTGTGTGTGATGCAAACACTGAGTAACCAGACATTACAATGGAACAGGGGAACATGCATTTACCTGTCATAACAAGGGTTACATCACATTTCTGGACCTCAGCCCAGTTAACCCCTTGTCTCCCGGTGCGGTCAGGGGTGGCCAAATGGGGTGTAACCCCTTTAATCCCGGGCCAAATCCCCTCCATCGTCACACCTCCCCTGCTCAATGGAGCCTGGTGCCCCAGTCGCCTCCCCCAGGCCCTGGGGTACCACTGGCGCCGTTGACGCACTCAATAAGTCCTGAGGGATTGGCCTGGCAACATTGTCCTCCGGCATTGTCCAGTACATTGTCCTGGCCACAGTGGATTGTAAAGTCCAGATCTTGGGGAGCAGGGCTCCACCTTGGCTGCCGGGCATTCTCCTTTGCCTCCCTCTGCCCCCCACCCAGTGCCTTGGGAACCAAGTCCGTGGTGAAGGGGCCCCGGTGCAGTCCAGGCTGCACACTGCCCAGAGACTGGCATGTCTCTGCATCTGCAGGAGACCAGCTATCCAGCACAGACCGTCGCTTTCCTGTCAACCAAGTCTGGGAAAGGGCTATGTCACTATTCTGTAGGGACCCTACCTGCCCTGGCTCTGTGCCACCCTGTAGCTGCTCCGCCATACTCCTGACTCTCCTCCCTGGCTGCCTATCTACCCACAGCCCCTCCTTTGGGAACCCTGGGGAATCTGTCAGGGGGGTCACTCCTGGCCCGTCAGAGCAAGGGACTTTCTGCCTACCTAGCCAATCCCTAGCTTCTGCCAGCTGCCTAACACCCCACTGACCTCCTATCTCCCCCTGCTCCACGGTGCCTCCCTGCCTAGCCTCCCCTAGGCCCAGCACCTCAGCCTGCTGCTTACCTCCCTGCAGCCCACCTGCACTCCTCTCCTCCCTGGGCAATCCTACCCCAGACCCTGGAACTACCTGAGTGCACCTACCTCCCTGACACTGTCTCCCCCTTACCAGGGATGAGCTCAGGGGCACCTCTCCAGATGCAACCGCCTTAGCTTTTGGCTGGCAGGTATCTCTGGGATGGCACAAACCGGCCACTGTCCATGATACCCCCAGCCCATAGCTAGGCTGCAACAGGGGGTTGCTGATCTGAGATACCCCCTGAGGCTCTGCCAGGGTAACGGGGAAAACTGGCTGGCTCACTTGCTGCCTTCCCTCCCCGGTTCCCAATGGCCCACCCAACCCTCTCCCAGGCAATCCTACCCTAGAGCTGGGTGCTAACGGGGCTAGCCCCTCTCCCTGAAGCTGTGCCCCAATTACCGGAGGTGAGCTCAGGGTTGCTGGTGCAGATGCACCCACCTTAGCTTCTGGCTGGCAGGTAATCTGGGGGTGGTCTAACTGTGCCACAACCCCTGGTACCTCCAGCCCATAGCAAGGCCGCAACAGTGGGGCTCTTAACTGAGAGTCCCCTTGCTGCTCCGCCCAGGTAATGGGGAAGCCTGGCGGCCCTACAAGCTGCCCTTCCTTCCCCTCCCCTGAGAACTGATGCTGGCTACCTACCTGCAGCCTCCCCTCACTCCGCTTCTCCCTAGCTAATCCTAACCTGGATCCTAGGGACACCTGAGTGAGGCCATCTCCCTGACACTGTCTCCCCATTACCGGGGATGAGCTCAGGGCTGCTGGTGCAGATGCACCCACCTTAGCTCTTGGCTGGCAGGTAATCTGGGGGTGGTCTAACTTTGCCACTACCCCTGAAATCTGGGGGTGGTCTAACTTTGCCACAACCCCTGATACCTCCGGCCCATAGCAAGGCTGCAACAGTGGGGCTCTTAACTGAGAGCCCCCTTGCTGCCCCGCCAGGGTAATGGGGAATCCTGACTGCCCTACAAGCTGCCCTTCCTTCCCCTCCCCTGGTGCCCCTATCTCCTGCCACCCCCCCGTCACCCCTAGAGTGAAACAACAGGGTACAGTCATAGGGAAAAATAAGTCAGGGTCAGTCTGCGACTTGGTCTGGCTTACCTCGCTGGTCCCCGCAGAGACCGCCGCCTTCGTTGGTCCCAATTGCAGGGGGACTGGAGTGGCTGCCGCCGGCAACATCTGGGCCGGTAAGCAACGGGTCGCCGCCACAGCAGCGCCCGGGTTTGGCACAGGGGAAACGATGCAGGACCGGGGTCCCAGGTCTTTGTGGAGAAACACAGCTCCATGTAAACCAGGTAACAAAACCCCCTCCCGCAATCCCTGTCCCTCCCCCCACTCAGAAAGGGCTCCAGCACTTTGCCGGAATCGCGGCTCTTCTGCCGCCGCCGCCGCTGGTTCTCCGCCGGGATCCGGTGGATGGCCGCTGCTCTCCGCCGCTGTTGCTGATGCAGCCCGTCCAGGTTCTCCAGGAGACGTCCCGAGGAGGGTTGTCGCCCCGGCTGGGCGGGAGCCATCAGAGGATGCCGCTAACTGGGTCATCTTTTCCGCAGCTCATGAGCGTTGGCCCTGAGGGGCTTCTTCGCCTGACCGCGCACGGTCAGGGCACTGGGCATTATTGTGGCCCATTGGTTGGCAGTGCCGCAGCGGCTGCCGGTGCTTCTCCGCCACCGGTGGACTAACCCCAGCAAGGGGCAACGGAGTCCAGAGCGGAGTTGCCTGAGCGCTGGGCTCAGGGAGGGGATAAGCGGGTCGGTGCGGTACCGACACCAGGAACTGGGTCCACTTCGCCTGGAACCACATCTTGCCCAACGCACCCATCAGTGCTAGCTCTTTCAGGGAAAATGGACGGGCCACTGCAACGGCCGTTACCTCTCCTGGTGCAAGACTTCCGTGGTTTCCAAGACCACCCGCTCCCTCCCCAAGTCTCTGCCGTCCCGGAGCTGGGTCCCTTCCCTGCTCTCCGGGCGGTGTGATGGTTACAGCAGCTGCAGCTGTGGATCTTTGCTCAGCCTGCCAGGTTTCATGCTCACCGATTGCTGTCTCTCTCTCAGCCTTGCTGGCTGCTGCTCCCCGCGCCGACTTGATGCACTCCTCTGGTCTCAGTGCCCGGCTCCAGTCAGACGGACGGCCGGCACTTTGGTTCTGGAGGAAATGCTTCTCACAAGTAGGGGAACAGTGAGGAGGTGCCATATCTTGTGTTATATGTTGTACACTGTGTGTTCAATATCTTTAGTCCCAGGAACTTGCAATTACCATCAAGTTCCCACTGGATCACAGTACCCCGCAGAATACTGTAATCCAGGTCCAGTTCAATCCCGCCGCTGCCACCAGTTAATTACAAGCCTGTCACGAGAGCTTGCGACAGGCTGTAATTTTACACCAAAAACTATATATATAAATATATATATATACCTGGGTTTGAACTGGGACGAGACTTAAATATGATAAATATAATTTATTCCTTGATAAAGGTGAACACAGCAAATATGTACAACTAATAAGCAAAATATAGACACTTACGTAAAAGGAAAATGATGAAGCAGTCACAGCTGGACTGGTAGTTCATACAGCACTCTTCATAGTCATAAAGACACCCAAAAGCATGAAAAGACCTCGGGCAGGAAGACAGTGCATAGCGTTTCTCTCAGCAATCAGGTGGTATCAGGTAACCATATCAGGAAACGAAGACAAAGGATATATGGGTGGACAGCAGTTTATAAACCATTCTCCTTCTATTCTTAACCTTAAGCACAGGGGATTGGTTTACAATTACCTCCAGCCACTCACTAACGTGGGAAAGCATTCTGACCCATGCCCCCCTGCTAGTTGGCACATGCGCAGTAGAACTCTGGGGGTCTCATTTCTGAAGCCCCACATTTACGTCAGGAATGCCAGAAAGTCTACCATTTGGAGTTCTGGCAGGAAAACCTTTGTTGAAAGGTGTTAACTGGAACACTTAAGACCTGCCCTGGTTTGGGCTTCGGATAAACAGTGAGGGTGATAAAACTCTTTGAACAGCACTTAAATCCTAGACATAGCGGCGTCCCCAGGGCCATCTGCTACCTTATGGCCCAAAAGAATTTCTTCTGGGTCTTTGTCCATACCTTAAGATACACTATTAAGCATAAAACATAAACGTATTAAAATATCCGGTTCCGTTAGGTTTAGCAGGTCCAAACTTCCCAGTTCGCATTGCCAGAACTGGGACACCATATGGTCCAAAAAGCGACTTGCTACGACCTAAGAAACCGGAGTTACACAAATGCACATTAAATCATTTTAATACAAAAATCTCCATTGAAAAAAGAAATCTCAGCTTTTCACTAAATCCCCATTGAAAACAACGGGCAGCTCCGCCATAGACTTTCAATGGTAAATCGCCGCCATTGAAGTCAATGGGGGTTTTCTGCCATTGAAGTCTATGGGAAAAGTCCCGAACTTCAAGGGGGTCCATACTCCGTCGGGTTGGTCCAAGCGGGTCAAGGATGGTTCTGCAGCGATGCTGGAGCAGTGGCTACAGATACCCCAAACCCTGATCCGCTGAACCCTCCGGAACCGGAGATATGGATTCCTAAAATTCAGCATTTCTCACTTAGTCATTTTTCTGAGCCGTTTCTGCCGCCGCAGGCAAAGCCTATGGCGCGACCCGCTCTATCTGGTTCGACCCTTATCGGGGGTCCAGGATTCGGGGACCCGGTGGTGGTCGAGTGGGGGGACGCCTAGGAACTAGGGGCAAAAAGAATTTTATCCCTAGGTGCCCTAGAACTGTTTATTCCCCCGCTAATTGACGTTGAACTTGACCCAGTAATTTTAGCTCTTTTGAAGGACATTGTATCCGCTTTGCGGTTTGCGGTCTGGACGGCAGCCAACTAGGTTACCTCGAGGCATCTCCATTGAAGTCAATGAGCCCATTGACTTTCAATGGGAAACCGCCGCTCTCCCTCTCGGGCGCCACCTGCTGGTCACTACAGGAAACAGGACTAAAACAGCACAAATTCCTATTGAAATGCATTGAGCCCTAATGGCGGCCAATGGGGACCTGCAAAATGGTGCCTGAAAAGGTGGGAAAATTACACAAAGAGCTATAATCATTAAATAACTATTAACCCTTGTGCTCCCGGTTGGATTCTAGTGTGTGTGTGATGCAAACACTGAGTAACCAGACATTACAATGGAACAGGGGAACATGCATTTACCTGTCATAACAAGGGTTACATCACATTTCTGGACCTCAGCCCAGTTAACCCCTTGTCTCCCGGTGCGGTCAGGGGTGGCCAAATGGGGTGTAACCCCTTTAATCCCGGGCCAAATGCCCTCCATCGTCACAGAGACCCCTGTCACTTTTTTTCCTATGGATACTCCCGCTAAAACCCTTGCCCTTAAGTTTAGGACAAATGATAGCAAGGTCCCGACTCCCAATACGTCGAGACCCAATTCCCCTGCCAGACTTTGATAATCGCGCCACGCTGCCGAATAGGCCCGCCACGTACCCGGAGCCAGCGATGATCGTACCAACGAGGTCACTGGGTCGTCGCCAGCACCCAAAGGTCTGCAGGGCATGGACTGCCGATTAGGTCCGCCCCGGGGGCCAGTCTCCGAAACAGCACCATCTGTAACCGGGATAAGGCATCAGCAATGTTATTCACCACCCCCGGGACATGTCGAGCCTTGAACGCTATGTTCAATTGCAAGCATGCCAGTACGAAACAGCGCAGAAGGGACAGCACCGGCGGGGAGCGTGAGCCGAAATTGTTCACGGCTTCCACTACACCCATGTTGTCTGTCCAAAAAATTACTTGCTTATTCGCGAATAAGTGACCCCACAGGCGCACTGCGACGAGCAAGGGAAATAGTTCCAAGAACGCCAAGTTCTTAATGAGCGGCATCCCCCGCCAGTGGGGAGACCACTGCTCCGCGCACCATGCCCCATCGAAGTGGGCCCCAAAACCGACTGACCCTGAGGCGTCTGTAAACAACTGCAACTCTGTGTTGTTGGATGGGGGACCTCGCCACAAGGTTCTGCCGTTATAATCCTTTAAAAAACGCAGCCACACCGTCAAGTCCTTTCGGATTTCGGCGGTGATGCGGATGAAGTGGTTGGGTCGTCTCACCCTGACCGTTGCTGCGGAGAGGCGCCTGGCGAAAACCCTCCCAGCCGGCATTACGCGCGCAGCAAATACTAAGTGGCCTAGCAGCGCCTGGAAGTGCCTCAATGATGTTTTCTTGAGAGCTATGAATTCGCGGAGAAGCCTGCTTAGGGCGACCAGCTTCTTCAGAGGGAGCCTGTACTCCATCGCCTCAGAGTCGATTTCTATGCCCAAAAAGGTAAGAGTGGTTGTTGGCCGCACCGTCTTCTCGTCGGCAAAAGGAACGCCGAACTCACGCGCCAGGGCTGAAAATTCGAACAGCCACCTAGCGCATAAGTCCGAACCCCTGGGGCCAACAAAAAGGAAGTCGTCCAAGTAGTGCATGACCCCCGCTGCCTGCACCCTCTTCCGGGCCACCCATTCTAGGAAGGTGTTAAATGTCTCGAAATAAAAACAAGAAAGCGCCCCTCCCATTGGTAAGCATAAGTCTATGTAGTACTGACCTTCGAGCATGCAGCCTAGCAAATGGAAGCACTCGGGGTGGACTGGCAAGTGTCTGAAGGCCGATTTGATGTCAGCTTTTGACAATAGAGCCCCTGTTCCCATCCTTTCCACCAGCGCTGCGGCTTGATCGAAGTTCGCGTAAGACACCGAACACAACTCCCTGTCAATGCCGTCGTTTACCGACGACCCCTCGGGGTAGGATAGGTGTTGTATCAACCTATACTCCCCAGCCTCTTTTTTTGGGGACCACTCCCAATGGGGAAATCCTGAGATTAGGCAAGGGAGGGGACTCGAAGGGGCCAGCCATCCTTCCCAATTGGACTTCCTTCCAGACCTTTTCCCTAGCTACGTCACCGTGTGTCCTGACCAATTTCAAGTTCCGACTAAACTCAGATCCCGCTTGATATTCAAACGGGATCCTAAACCCCTCCTTAAACCCAGCTAAGAGTAGCTGGGCTGCTTCCCTATTGGGATACCTTGCTAGCCACGGTGCCAAATTGGCGACGATTATTGGTGTCGCTGCCCTCGCGTCCAAATTTCCGCCCTTCGCTCCTCCCCCTGCGACCGCCCTTCTTAAAACACTTTGCCTGGGCGTGGCGGCCGCCGCAAAAGGAGCAGATGTGTTGGAAACGGCAGTTACCATATATATATATATATATATATACATATACATATATATATACATATACATATATATATATATACCAGCATATTTTCCTGATCGTGCCCAGTCAGGGAGTGGGATTACCCGCACCATCCCTGGCCATGCGCTGAACAGGAAGTGGGATTACCCACGCCAAACCAGGGGCATGCGGCCCTGTGCTGAACAGGGAGTGGGGGGTTACCCGTCCATAGCAGGGCCATGTGCTGAACAGGAAGTGGGGTTACCCATACAATAGCAGGGCCGTGTGTTAAACAGGAACTGGGATTACCCATACAACCGCAGGGCCGTATATTAAACAGGAAGAGGGATTACCCATACGATAGAGGGAGCCAAGTGCTGAACAGGAAGAGGGATTACCCATGCCCTACCAGGGCCTGCGCTGAACAGGAAGTGAAATTAACCCCTACACGCGTTATACCTCTGCCTGCAGCATAACGCACCGTATACCCCACGTCGTCCTGAATGTAGCATGTAACGCTGGACCAATACAGCACATGACCCCCAAAGGCAGTATATACACACACAATATGCTCCACGCAATGGCCCGAAGCCAAGCATGCAGCATATACACCATATAATCCAAACCCGTCATGTAACCGCGCATGTGGTCTATAAACATTATATTCAGAACCCAGCACGTAACCATGATTGCAGTGTATACCATATAATCCAAATACAGCACGCCACCACCACTGCGGTACCGTATACACCCCTGTAACCCAAATACCGCACATTATAACACTGACTGTAGCATATATACCCGTTATAATCCAATACGGCGCGTAACCTTGAATGCAGTATATCCACTATACCCGCCATGTAACCCACTTAAAGCACATTATAACACTGAATGCAGCATATATACACCTTATACTCCACATGCCGCACGTAACCGTGAATGCAGTATATACTCTATAAACGACTTTATAACCCTGAATGCAGCATATATACACTTTATAATCCACATACAGCACTTACCCTGAATGCGGTATATACACTATGTACGCCATGTAACCCAATTACAGCACATTACAACACTGAATGCAGCATAAATACGTAGGGTGACCAGATTTCGAAAATGAAAAACCGGGACACCTTAAAAAATAATTTATTAAACAAATGACATCACGTGACACCCCCCGTTGCCATGACAATGAGACACTTTGATGACCCTGCAGTGTTAGTGTGTATAGAGGTGGGGGTTTTGCTTGGGCCCTTCAACTCTTACAGCCAGGGCATTATTGGCCAGGAATGCCCAGTTCGGAGGGGATTACTACTTCAAAATGTATTTGATTCGTAACAACATCAAAAAACTCTAATACCAATAACTAACAACCACAGACAATGGTAATCTAAACCATCAAATAAAATGTCTACGGCCCTTGTTCAAGCATGTTTGCGGTACTTACCAGATAAATCAGTGCCTGCAATCCACGACTGTATCCGCCTCTCCGAGCGTCTGAAAGCAATCCAGCGTTCCTGGTGTGTGGCTGAAGAGGTGAGGGACTCCCTCCTCTCAAACGGAAAAGAAGAGCAAAAAATAGAGTTGGAACATACCTATCATACAGGGATGAGAGAGAGAGACAGAGAATGAGAGAGAGACAGAGAATGAGAGAGAGACAGAGAATGAGAGAGAGACAGAGAATGAGAGAGAGACAGAGAATGAGAGAGACACAGAGAATGAGAGAGACACAGAGAATGAGAGAGACACAGAGAATGAGAGAGAGACAGACACAGAGGGCCTCATGCAGAGAGCATAGAATTTTCAAATTGGCGAATTTCATAAAAAGTAGCTTTTTTGGAGAGTTTTATTCTCCATATGCAGAAAAGTGCGAATTCTGCTATGTTTAACATGGATGCGTGTGGCGAGTTTGAATGGGAAAGATGCGCGCTTCAGAAATGTGTAAAAAAAAAATCGCGGCTTTTTTCCCCCCTTTGCTATAGGCGGCGAGCGCCATTTTATTGCCAACTTTTCCTGGCGCGGCAAAAATGAGAAAATCGCGCCATTTCCCTGGCGCGAACAGCCGCTACATGCCGTTCGTACCTCTCTGCATTCGGAGAGTTTTAAAAATGGCGAGACGGAGGTTCTCGCCAGCCGCGAGGCGAGTTTTAGCAATAGAAAAAACAAAATGGCGCGTTTTTCGTAACTCGCCATTTTCTGCCGGTTTCTGCGCGAAATTGTACAAAAAATGGCGAATTTTGAAATAACGATGCTCTCTGCATGAGGCCCAGAGAGAGAGAGACAAAAGTAATGTACTGTATAACCATTATACCGTACCCCCTAGTATTCGTGTAATCATTGTCCCACACCCCCTATTACTCACGCTTTGGCAATACTGAAATGTTCTTTTGACATGCCAATCAAGCTGATTTGATTTGAGAGACACAGAGACACACACAGAGACACACAGAGAGACAGAGACACACACAGAGACACACAGAGAGAGACAGAGATACAGAGACACACACAGAGACACACAGAGAGAAACAGAGACACACAGAGACACAGAGACACAGAGAGAGACACACAGAGAGAGACAGAGACACACAGAGAGAGACAGAGACACAGAGAGAGAGAGAGAGACACGGGCCTATTTAGTAAGCGTCGATAAGGCTGCGTCTATAGTATTTCAGACGGAGGGAAGGCGCACACACTGCAATACACTTGCTGAAGTCTGAGCTTTTTTATGGCTTTGCAGGGTATGCTTCGGGCGCGATTTGGGGGCGTGGCAATGAATATTTGGAGGCGTGGCAATAACGTTCCGGCGCGGACGTCACTTCCCTACCTCACATCCCGATCCACCGGCATTTTTTCAGATGCAGCATCTGAAGCACTGTGCAGACAAGAAGAAAAATGCACACAATGCGCACCAGAGATTAAAATATAGTAAATTATTTATTAATAAAACAAGAAATAACCGTGGGGGATCCAACCCCACCTCAGTACATATGCGTCACAGATCCGGGTTCGGTTACAGAGTGACCTGACGTGTCACGACAGGTCACTCTGCGCGTATTCTGACAGGCTGAGACGGCGTTTGCAGGTAGGAATTTATATATACACTATATCTTCATCTCCTTCATAGTAATGACATTAAAAACACATTTATTCACAGAATTAAGTAGTCACTGTGTGGGATTAGTTTAAGATTTATTTATTAGATAATTTATCACTATATAACACACTTTAAATCACAAATAAATAGGTATCACATTATTGCAATGTATTCAGTTGTAAGATATTAATGTTATTTGTAACACACAGTAGATTAGAAACATCACAATAATTAAGTATTAAATGTAATATTTATTGATCCCTGTAGCACTATTACAATTTGTTGGCATGGTAATCTATAACAGGGGAGCGCAAATTTCTGAAGCTGCGTCCCCCTGCCTGGCCTCCCCCGGTCTTGCGCCCCCTCTCCTACCTGCCAGCACACTCCGGGGTCGAGTGACGTCACATGACCGCGGTGTCATTTGATGCCGCGTTGCCATGGAGACGTGTCTGAATCCCGGTCAGTGTTACTGTTGCAGAGGCCTCACGTGATCCCCGGCATTTCATTTAAATGCCTTGGGGAGGAGCGCGGGACCTATGCACCCGCCCGCGCACCCCCAGACAAATCTCCCGCCCCCCAGTTCACGCACCGCTAACCTATAACATTATTTGTGTGTAAATATATATATACACATATACACACACATATATATATGTATATATATATATTTATATATACATATATATATATCTTCTTCTCTCCGAAGAAGACCGTTTTATATGTATGTATGTGTGTGTGTGTAAATATATATATGTATGTGTGTGTATATATATATATATATATATATATATATATATATATATATAAACATACGTATGTGTGTATATTGTGACAGAAACCAGGGGATGGTAATAAATTCCATATATAGGGCTCCCAGGATACTGAACAGTTTCTATCCTGTCTGGCCTGGGAGTGCAGCCTTATAATACATACACTCCATCCCACAGTTTGGCAAGCGCTGGAACTGAGGGATGAGAGATCCAGACCAGAGTTTGTCTGGCTGCCTGATTTCTGTCACCTGTCATGCTAATTAGAAATCAGGTATGTAAGACTGATTTCCTGGTTGCTCTTGTCTCTTCTCCAGAGCCTGGAAGGCTGCTGAACACAGTGGGGAGAAGCCTCTTCCTCACACAGGTTCAATCGTTCTGTTCATTTGGCTAAGTCTGCAAAAGTACCTTGTTTTGTTGTTGGAAAGTGGAAAAGCCACTTCCACCCTGAGTTAGGGAAATCTAAGTTAAGTTATCGCTCAGGTGAGCAGCTTTTGTTTTGATGTGTTTTGTTGTATGCACTGTGGCAGTCTCAGTGCCTGGGACTGAATAAACCAGGCCCAGCCTGTTTAAAGGAACAGTACGTGACGCCTCCTCATTTTAACCTACCCTAAAAAACCGTGTTCTAACCGTCCCGGACAAGCGGCGGAGCCCCGGAGTAAGCTGTTTGTCACAATATATATATATCTGTGTGTGTGTGTGTCATACAAGAATCTATTACTGTATTATCTAAAATCAGTAACACATGTGATCTATTATGCCATTACCAATTGGACTGTAGGACTATAAAACCATTACGAGTGAGTTGTAGCATTATCCCCTGATGAAATCGGCCGTGTGCTGAAGAAACGCGTAGGTACTTTCTTCTCGTTATTGCCACACTATCCGTCTTGACGCCGGAAGGGAAGTTGGTACGCAACCAAGACGAGACACCGGAATTACAGAGTGGAATCACAACTGCATACTACAGATTGCCGGAGGACCACACTGCGAGGGCCGCAGCCTATCGAGTTTCCCGGTCATCGTCCAAAGTCTGGAGCTGCGGATTGACCACCGGATTACCACGGAGCCCGAGCCTGTCTCACACAATGCTTTTACCAAACGGGCGTTTGTGAGATTGTTATTTTTATCTTGTCCAGGAAATGAAATTGTTAAACCAAATTTACACATGGAGCGGGCGCTTTCTCTTCTTTTTGTTTTGTTTAGATATCTATCGAGGAGGTGGTTGTTTCCCTGAAGAGAGCTGCCCGGGCTCCAGAGGACGCCCGAATTGGATCCTTTTATGATTGAGTTATAACATAGCTATTAGAGCTAGGTTTCTGGACTTTTATTGTGTTTAGGCATAGTGTTTATTATTATTTTATTACAGCTACTTTTTAGTAATTGCACTGTTATTAATTCTGGCCACTATTTCTCACTGCCATTATAATCTCTCTCTAGCGACAACCAGATTGCTATATCAGCTATATTATTTATTGGTTATACCAGGGGAGCACAAACTTTTGCAGCTCGCCCCCCTGCCTTCCCTCTGTTGGTGCTCGCGCCCCCCCCCCCCCTTACCTTGATGCGGCATTACGTGACCTGCAGCGGCATTTGACGAGGGTGACGTCACATGACCCCGCGGCGTAATTTAACACCGCGTTGCCATGGACACGAGTGACGCCGGCAGAGTCAAGGTAAGTAATAGCATTGCAGAGGCCTCACGTGATCCCCCGGCATTTAATTTTAATGCCTCGAGGAAGTGCGCGGGGCCTCTGCAACCGTACGCGCCAACCCCCCCCCCCCCGAAAAATCTCCCCCCCCCCCCACTTTGCGCACCTTTGGGTTATACCATATATATATATATATATATATATATATATATATAAATCATACGAACCAGCCCAAAGACCAGTAAGGAGACAGCAACCAGCGAGGTGTAATCCAAAATAATCTGTATTGAAATGAACAGATACACGAAAGCCAACGTTTCGGACTCTCAGGGAGACCTTCCTCAGGGCCGTGCAAACACCACACTAACAGTGACCCTACTTATATACCCACACCCCTAGTGCAACCAATTAAACATAACCAATCACCAGCAACCTGTCATTATTTACCTGTTGTGCAGCTGAGTACCATTGAGAAACAACCAATGCCTGTTCCAAAAGGCGCCATGCGGATCCACAAGCAGGAAAAAGCAATGTAGTAATCAAAAGCAGCCAACTCAGACATCTGCGTTTGATGTCCTAGATCCACGAGCAGGGAAACCCCTCTCGTGATCAAGGCTGCCTGCTCTGATGTCCATAGCCTGCGACCGGTGTCGGGAGCTGCAGCGGGTCACCTGACTAGCCTGCGCGTCATAGGGCAAAGGGGTGAGCCGGGGAGCCAATGGGAAACATCACTGCGCACTGGAAAGGCACGCAGTACCCTAATGGAGGAACCCTGGCAACCAAGGACGCCAGCACACAGTCCGCGCAGGCGCACTAGTGAAAACTGATAGAAAGGGCAGCGCTGCACCCACAGCACCAATACAAGGCAGACACACGAGCCAAAAACGCCTGTGGCTGAAATTAAAGCCACAGAAGGCAGTGGTGAAGGTACCAGGAGTACCAGCTGCACCCCACAACATAAATAATGACAATAAAATGACAATAAAAACAAGGGAGTGACAGTGTGCAGGGGAAGTGAAGCTATGGAGGAACAGTGTCCACACGTCTAACAGTACATGCAAACATAAAAATAAATATAAATAAACATGGTCAAACATCCAATCAAGTAAAAATCAATGCGCAGGTAAACATAAACAATTTACAAAAAACAGCCCAGTTTTAGCTCTTCGTTCAGTCCTCCTGGTGCCATGGTTCGCAGTTCAAAAATGAGTCTGGCCTCCTGTTGTAGCAAGATCTTGCCCCTGTCACCACCACGCGTAGGAATAGGGACCTGCAGGATAGGCATGCATCTAAGCGTTGCTAAGGAGTGTCTATGTTCTTTAAAATGTCTCGTGACAGGGAGACATTTAAGGTCCATGTCATCGCCACCACTCACTAGGGCTTTCCTGATCGTAGTACGGTGCATGGCCATCCGCTCCTTCAGCATCCTCACAGTTTTTCCAATGTATAGGAGTCCACAAGGGCATCTGATGTAGTATACCACGAATTTGGACTCACAATTAAGTGCCTGTTGGAGTTTGATAGGAATGCCACTGTGGGGATGATTGTAGCTGGGGCCCAATTGCATGAACTGGCAGTTAGTACAGCCATGACACCGATATGAGCCTGGTTTCTTGGCCAACCAGGTCTTGGAGGTGGCATATTTCTCTATTGGATCCGATCCTGTCACCATGTCACCAATACTAGGGCCGCGACGGAAGCAGAACAACGGTGGTTCTTTGGCACATGTGCCTATCCTCTCATCATTTTGTAAGATCCACCAATTCCCCCGGATGCATCGCTTGATGTCATTGGAGGCGGTGCTAAAAGTGCTGACTATGTTGAGTCTGTTGGTCTCCGTTTTTTTGGACACTGATGTCAGCAATACATTCCTGTCAACCTGTTCCACCTTTTGTAAGGCGTATTGGATGTCCTTTTCACAATAGCCCCTCTCTCGGAAGCGGGCAGCCATCTGACCCAAAGCCCTTTCGGTCTCCGCTGGATCTGTTGTAATCCTCTTCACTCTTAAAAGCTGTGAGTAGGGGAGACCCCTTTTGAGTGGCAAGGGATGGTGGCTGGATGCCCACAGCAATGAATTCTTGTCTGTGCTCTTCCGGTACAGTCTTGTAGCCAACGAGCCCCCAGACTTATATACAATCGTGTCTAAGAAAGCAATTTCTTTAGAGCTGTGACTGAGAGTGAAGCGTATGGTGGAAGGAATGTTATTCAAAGAAGCCACAAACGCTAGCAGATCCTTTTCGCTGCCATCCCACAGGATGAACACATCATCAATGTAGCGTAGATATTTGACAATGTGGTGTCCATAAGACACATCATGGAGTATATGGGTCCGCTCGTACAGGTCCATGAACAGATTCGCATAGGACGGCGCCATGTTTGACCCCATGGCCGTCCCTGTCAGCTGTAAGTAATGGTGTTTCTCGAACCTGAAAAAGTTTTTATGTAGAATAACCTCAATTAGTAACATGAGAAATTCCACAGGGGGACCCTGTTGTACACCAGATGTTTCAAATTTGGCGCGGACTGCTTCCAGACCCTCCGCATGGGGGATGTTGGTATACAGACTAGATACATCTAGTGTGGCAAAAATGTAGTCAGATGTATCAATGGACATGTCGCTGAGCTGTTTAATGAAGTCTGTGGTATCCTTAATATATGAACCCATGCTGGCTACCAGTGGCTGTAGGTAGAAATCCACAAATTGTGAGAGAGGGTGGCATAGCGATCCACGGGCTGAGATGATGGGTCTGCCTGGAGGTGCTACGCAAGACTTGTGGATTTTGGGCAGAGTGTATAGCACTGGCATCACTGGATGATCTTGTGTCAAGAATTTGCTGGTCTCCTCTGTGATCCATGTGTTATTAAGACCAAGTTGGATGATTCCATCAATTTCCCTTTTATAGGCTGTCGTCGGGTCCCCAGGCAAGCGTCTATAGTGATGTGCTACCAGGAGCTGTTGTCCAATTTCTTCTCTATAATACTGATAGTTGAGGATCACTATCCCCCCACCTTTATCCGCAGCCCTCACAATGATGTCTTTATTGTCTCGTAATGTTTTGAGGGCAGCTCGTTCATCTCTGGACAAGTTATTAAAACTTGTCTTGTGGTTCTTAAGGATATTGCGAGAGTCCTTGGTCACCAGATTCATGAACGTGGCAATGTTCGGATTGGTGGAGTGAGGATCAAATGTACTTCTAGGCTTAAAAGGATTCACCTCGGTGCCCCCGGGTGGATCGTTCAGTCCACTCTTGGAGAAAAAGTCTTTCAACTTCAGATGTCTGTGTAATCTGTACATATCGACCTCCCATTTGAAGGCATCTTGGGTGTAGGTAGGCACAAAGGAAAGGCCTTTTTGTAAAATACTGGTCTCAGCACTTGATAGTGTATAGTCCGACAGATTGTATATCACCGTCTCACATCTGTCAGGGGTCCTGCCTAGCACCCCCACTCCGACACGTTTCGTCCAGAGACTTAGACTTGGAGTGGGGGTGCGTCGGAGTGGGGGTGCTAGGCAGGACCCCTGACAGATGTTCACGTAAACAGACAAAAAATGGGGGAGCACAGGTTGACGGACTATACAGACTTGTGGTGTACTTCAATAGTGTGAAACTTGGATGTGAGATAAGGTGTCAAATAACATAAACACTTACACGGCCTTGTGTAAATGCTTGCACATCAAGGTATCTTTGCTTTAGATGTTTCTCTCTTCTGTCTTCTTTCCTCTTGTGCTTTTCTTCTCCTCTTGTGTGCTGTAGAGCGTCTCTGGTTTCTTCCACAGTAGTGGGTTGTGATGTTATCCTCGGAGTTAAATGAAATAAAAATGGATGAGTGACAAGACAGAATATATGAAATAAATATCTGGAATAGACAACTGAATCTAAATTATACAAGCAGGGGAATGCTGCATCCACTCACACGGGCAAGCGTGAGTGATCTCTGGAGGGAGGTATCTTTGATAGCACCCCACTGCAGGGCTTCCACGTGCCCCACCGGTTCTTTACACCAAAATAATAGGGGTGAGGGGGCCAAGGTGGATTAAAATGTATCCCCGTAAGGTCAACAATAAACTCACACGGCCAAGTGTGAGTATAGACTCAAATTGGTATCTTTTTCTCCTCTCTCTGGAGCATCAAATTCAAACCTTCAACTGGTGTTGTAATAACCACTCAGATAGTGCCAGGTATACACAATAGTACACAAGGGTATATGGGTGAAAAAACGTGATATTTATTAACACTAACAGGACATAGTCCCAACAAAACATTTAAAAAGCACTTAGTCAAAATGACTTAAGAGCTGAAATAAACAGCCAAGCTAGCAGAAAATGTTCGTGCAGGATAGTCAGGTGCGCAGCAAACTCTCCGCGTCCGGGTGGTAAGCTTAGCTCCTTCTTCCTGCTTCTGACGGTGGCTGGTATGGTAAAAAAGTACTCAGGGATAGTAGCAACGCGTTTCGCCCTTCTTGGGCTTCCTCAGGCTCCGTAGCAGGAAGAAGGAGCTAAGCTTACCACCCGGACGCGGAGAGTTTGCTGCGCACCTGACTATCCTGCACGAACATTTTCTGCTAGCTTGGCTGTTTATTTCAGCTCTTAAGTCATTTTGACTAAGTGATTTTTAAATGTTTTGTTGGGACTATGTCCTGTTAGTGTTAATAAATATCACGTTTTTTCACCCATATACCCTTGTGTACTATCGTGTATACCTGGCACTATCTGAGTGGTTATTACAACACCAGTTGAAGGTTTGAATTTGATGCTCCAGATAGAGGAGAAAAAGATACCAATTTGAGTCTATACTCACACTTGGCCGTGTGAGTTTATTGTTGACCTTACGGGGATACATTTTAATCCACCTTGGCCCCCTCACCCCTATTATTTTGGTGTAAAGAACCGGTGGGGCACGTGGAAGCCCTGCAGTGGGGTGCTATCAAAGATACCTCCCTCCAGAGATCACTCACGCTTGCCCGTGTGAGTGGATGCAGCATTCCCCTGCTTGTATAATTTAGATTCAGTTGTCTATTCCAGATATTTATTTCATATATTCTGTCTTGTCACTCATCCATTTTTATTTCATTTAACTCCGAGGATAACATCACAACCCACTACTGTGGAAGAAACCAGAGACGCTCTACAGCACACAAGAGGAGAAGAAAAGCACAAGAGGAAAGAAGACAGAAGAGAGAAACATCTAAAGCAAAGATACCTTGATGTGCAAGCATTTACACAAGGCCGTGTAAGTGTTTATGTTATTTGACACCTTATCTCACATCCAAGTTTCACACTATTGAAGTACACCACAAGTCTGTATAGTCCGTCAACCTGTGCTCCCCCATTTTTTGTCTGTTTCCCATGCACCAAGGATCCTGGATAGGTCCTTTTTGGGTTTTTTTGAGCAGCAGGAAGAGTGTCGGAATCAGAGGGGACCTTTTAGTACTCTTTAAGGTTGTATTGTTTATTACACAGATTACATCACCCCATTAGCAATCAGTACCAGGTAGCGCCCGGGTTTTTTCTGTACATCAGATGTTCACGTAACTATGCTACCCAGCACTGGTGCAACTAATCTCTGGACTGTGACACTCTATTTTTTCATTATGGATACTGACAACACACACAAGGTTATCTAATAGGCGTTCATCAGGCAATTTTCCATACATGCTATTCACACACTTCATTGCTCCACACATCTAGTGACTTCATCCCATCATGCCACCTTTTTCCTTCAAGTGATTTATTTGTGCTGTTGGTATTGGTTACATAATTGTATGCTCAAGCAGATTTATGATGGTTTAAGATTGTCATTTATATTTTGACTAGTCACTTCATTGGTGTGTAGTACGTATTATCTTTAGCTTTGTATAGGTGCCTGTGAACCCATTAACCTGTTGTGATTTATTCTGACCTATCCAAGTGTTTCTTGAGTCACTATCCATTTTCATGTTAAGGGTTGACAATTTGAGTCATTCCCTAGTTTTGCCCACTTGTGTCTATGGGTAGTACCCGTGACAGGGGTCCTAGCCTTTTTTAAGTGTTTTTAATCATGTACTGTTTACTTATCCTTTTTTGCACTGTGTCAAATAAATAAAATACTATATGTTAATCTGCATACCTGAGTGCTCCCATACGGGTTACTTTTTTCTCTTTTCACTCATATATATATATATATATATATATATATATATATATATATATTGCGCGCGCACACACACATATAACATTTTATCCAACTTTTTCATTTATCATTTGTAGAGAAAATGAACATTGTCGCCAGAAGCGCTATTTTTTCAAAATGTAACATCTCTACTAGTGTAAAATGATACTTCATATAAAGCAGGTTATGGGACCCAGTATAAAATGACTATAATGTCTCTTATCACATCCCAGTATATGGATACTTTCTATTATCACAAGCTGCTAACATGTGACAGGGCTCAGTGTCTGAGCCCAGAATGTGACATACTGAACATTCTCATTCTAAATTTCAAAAAATATTGTGTTGATTTCTGACCTGACTGCCGTGGTTACAGCTCAACCACTCTGTTCTACTGTATGTCACCACTTTCTGCCACAACCAGCTGACGGTGGATCTGCAAGGAGTTCAACGCTCATTGGCATCAAATCTGTGGCTTGGTTAACGTATCATTTCTCCAGCTTTTTATTGTATTGTTTTGAAGTAGATTATATTTATTTAGTTGAATAGATATTAATTTAGTTTAATAGATATTTATTTAGTTAAATAGATTATATTTGTAAGTTTAATAAGTTATATTTCTTAGTTTAATAAATTATATTTCTTAGTTTAATAAGATATATTTGTTAGTTTAATAAGTTATATTTCTTAGTTTAATAAATTATATTTGTTAGTTAATAGATTATATTTGTTAGCACAGTAGATTATATTTACTAGTATTTAAGTCTCCCCCTCAGTGCCCCATTAGGACCCGTGCGCATATTTCACATCTTTTCGGAGTCGCTTATTTTTTAGACCCTCGGAGCCGAAACCTAAAGGGGTCAGCTAAGAAAGTTCGGATCAAGAGGAGCCGCACAGTTTAAAGACAGAACATTTCCAAGGGAGATGGAGACAATTTGGGTAAGATCTGATTAAAGGACAACCTTTGGGGAAGGAAAGGGTGACGCGGGAGTGTAAGAGGGGGGTGAGAGAGCAAGGTGGTGTGTCAGATTGGGGCAGAGCAAGAGAACGCAAAAATGATGGGGATTTGCTGCACACTAAAAAAAACAATTAGTGATACTTTTACCGGTGCCCCTTAGTCTCAGGGAAGACCGGCATTTCGTCCAATGGATACAATATGATTGATGGAAAAGGGCACACGGATTTGAATAAAAAAAGATAATTTATTGTGCCACAGACTACAATGTTTCGGCTGCTGGCCTTTCTTTACTGGCTTTAGTGGGTTTAGCCACTTTACCTGAGAAAGACCAGCAGGCTGAAATGTTGTTGTCTATGGCAATGCAAGAGAAAACAGGTTGGGGGGGTGGGTTCTCGCAAGGTCGCCGACCCATGGGTGAGTGTCCCCGGTGGCAACTAGTCCTGGACCCCGGGAAAGCTGTCTGTGGCCCATACAAGCTGAGTAACATGTAGAAAGGACACATGTATGTTCAGAATGAGTTAGCATGGTATTTTGAGAGGCATCATAGCAGGTCAGTGCAAGTCAGTGCAGAGCACTGCAAGGTCAGTCAATATGAGGAAGGGTCCGATGGAGGAGTTGGAGGGTCCTAGAATATCTCTTAAAGCAGGGGTACGACATTTTCTTGGGGAGGGGCTCGGCGCTTACAGTGGCCCCTCGCTCTTCCCCACAGCATTTAAATGAAATGCCGGAAATCGCGCGCAAGGCCTCTGTAAGTTCCCTTTCCTTGTCTCCGGCGGCTTCTGGAGACAGCAACGTGGCGTCACATGATGTGGCATTGCCATAGCAACGTGATATCACATGACGTCGTTACATCAGAACGTCGGAGACAAGGTGGGGAGGGTGGAGGGGGGAGCAGGGGAAAAAGGTTGCGCAACCCTGTCTTAAAGCATTGTCTTGCATACAGATCAGAGGCGAAGAATGGATATGGATATCCGATGTGAAGGAGGAAATAATACTGAGATCACTACCGCTAAGACCGATTCGATGGAAGAAGGTGAGTGATGAAATAGCCGTCACTGTGTAACTCTTCCAATTACCTGCAACTTCATGCAAAGAAATAGCAACGCTTGTTTTTAACGCATTAAGCGCCTAATGGGGAATTCAACTGCTGAGAGTTTAAGGGAGTTACTCACCAAACTCAGCGACGTTTCTGTGTCTCTGTGATAACTCCCCCAGGACATGCTTGAAAACCAGAGGTAACTCAATGTATTTTTGATAAATAGAAACATGACCTTCTGGGGAGGGGTATATAATGGGTACTGGGCCTGGTGAGGTGGGTATAACGGGTTCTGGGCCTGGTGAGGTGGGTATAACGGGTACTGGGCCTGGGGAGGGGCGTATAGCAGGGTACTGGGCCTTGGGAGGGTTGTATAACTGGGTACTGGGCCTTGGGAGGGTTGTATAACTGGGTACTGGGCCTTGGGACGGTTGTATAACTGGGTACTGAGCCTGGGGAGGTGGGTATAACGGGTATTTGCCCTGTGGAGGGCGGTATAACGTGGTATTGGGGAGGGGGTATAAGTGGCACAGGAGCTCTTGCGATACAGAGTATCACTGTCCCTGGTTACAAACACTTCATGTCTCCTGCAGATCAGGACACGCACGAAGGTGGTGCCCTTTGTGCCACCAGACGACGAGGCGGGCTACGAGGCGGACAACGAGGCATACGATAAAGCGGGCGTCAAGTGGTGCGAAGAGGTGGGCTACAAGGCGGCCGATGAGGCAGACGACGAAGCGGATGTCAAGTCTGGCGACGTGGTGGACGATGGCCTAGGAGAATACGAGAGGTGTGGACGGATCTGCTGCTTCACATTTTTTAGGCGGAGAAGAAGACCCCGGGAGCAGGTAGCAGAATACGAGAGGTGCGGACAGATCTGCTGCTTCACCTTTTTTAGGCGGAGCAGCAGACCCCGGGAGCAGGTAGCAGAGGAGCCAGGGCGTAGATCCAGGGGTATTCTAGGGGCCCTGAGAAGTTGGTTTGACCGCAGGAGAGGCAGATAAGATCAGGAAGGCTGCGGGAGGGGCAGGTACTATAGGGAGATTGGGATATTGGGCGTGAGAGGGTGAGAGAGAACAAGGAGCAGGGCCGGAGCACGGGTTTCATGCGCCCCAGGCGAAACTTAAAATTTGTGCCCCAGTTGTATAAAAAATAATAAGATAAATAAAATAATAAAATAAACAGTGGCGTAGCTATCGGGGCTGCAGGGGGTGCGACCGCACCCCAGCGCGACGCAAAATAAAAATAAAAGGGCGCCAAAATACTGGATAAAAAAAAGAATAATAATTTAAAAAAAAAGATAAATAAATTAGAAATAATAAGAGGAAAAAATAATAATGATTATTAATGCGCCCCTAGGACCTTTGCGCGCTAGGCGACCGCCTAATGGACGGCCGGCCCTGCGAGGTATGCGGGAGGAAAAGGGGTGAATGGGATAGATATGCAGGGGGATGGGGGAGCAGGTGAGTTATACACAGGGGCACAAGGGCCCCATCACCCGCATCTCTATATACTGAGTGTGCCCCTGTGTATAACAACGCTGATCTGTGCTGTTCCATCTGATCTCACTGCGCAGTGATCCAGGGACCATCCGATCGCCATTTAATGGGGTCAGGAAGGAATTTTTTTTCCCCATTGCACAGCAGGGGTTATGTTTCGCCTTCCTCTGGATCACAGCAACAAACTGCCCTTTGTGCATGAATTATCAGTGAGATCTTTATACACCCTGCATTGGTCTTCACTCCTTTGCTGCCGGAGGGGCCTGCAGTGCATTGCTCTGCGTGTTACTATATCGCTCTGCAATGTGCTGCAGGCCCCTACCAGCAAAGAGATTAATTATTTCAATAAAATACTCTCTTTAATCCAACCTATGTGTAGTGTCTTTTCTATCCGTTGTATCTATTGCTAAGAGCTCAGTGATTCTTCCCCAGGTCGCTGCACTAGTGTCACACTGCCAAGCCGGGTGTGAGGGAGATTTATAGGGTCACATATACACTTCTGCCAAAACACGAGTGCAAACAGGAAGCCCCTCTGATCTGTCATATCTTTTATAACACAAAACGGTATCTAAAAAGGTAAAAAGAACATACATGGGATTCTGCTACAAATATCTCTCTAATTACAAACCAATTAGCAAATCATTCAGATTAGAGTCGAGCGAAAAGAAAGGGTTAAGTATCTCATGTACAGTATATGCAGTGTAGGCTGTTCTGCGCATTACATGCAGGGGACAACGTTTAGGGGATATAAGTAATGCTGATCTCAGAGCTGACCGGCTGACCTGCTCTACCGGCTGATCTGCTCTACTGGCTGACCGGCTGACCTGCTCTTCTGGCTGACCGGCTGACCTGCTCTACTGGCTGACAGGCTGACCAGCTCTACCGGCTGACCGGCTTCCCTTCTTCCAGCTAACTGACCTGAATTGTGGCCCCTGTATCTCCCAATTAAACGTTTTATTGGCATATTCTTGTTTGACTCGTTCTATACAGACATTTTCTATATATTCATTGTGGGATTTGATAACATCTGTAAGATCTCTCAGAACATCACATTCTGTACGTTTGTGCTGAATATTTTTCCATTCTCAATTTACTTAGGGGCCTATGCAGAGAGCAGCGCTGGAAATAATTGGAATTGGTAATAAATTGTACCTGTAATGGCGTGATTTTATCTCCATATGCAGAAAGGTCAAAAAACTGCATTTAAAATCATGCTTGATTATGGAGAGTTTCAACCGGCGAGATGCGCGCTGGTGAAACATGTTTGAAAAAAAGCGCGTTTTTTTTTTCTTTTCACTCTCGCCGGTGAGCTCCAGTTTCCTGCCAACTTTTGTTGGCGGAGCTAATTGTAGAATTTCTCTCCATTTTAATGGCGCGAACAGCCCCTAGATGGCGATCGTACCTTTCTGCATACGGCCCTTTTCAAAACGGGCGAGATTTTGGTTCTCGCCAGCCGTGCGGCGAGTTCTACTAAAAAAAAATAAAAAATGGCGCTTTTTACTCAACTCGCCATTTCCAACCTTATTATAGCCATATAGCGCTAAAAAACGCCGAAATTTCCGTTCGCGCTGCTCTCTGCATAGGCCCCTTAATATTAGTTTTTGGCTTCAATTATTTATATCGAGCCCAAAATACCTTTATACAGAATGCTGTTCCCTTTATCCCACAAATGCTGCTTCATTAAAGCCCATGGGTGGCACTTTGTGCATTCTCAGACTTTTAGGCAACATCCCTAATTTCCAAAAGTGGGATAAAATCTGTGCATATTTAAATGGTTAATTTTTCCATTTTTCCATTGTGACAAAATATCAATTTTCTCACTCAGACTCCTAAATCCCTCCCCAAATATATCCGTTTCACATAAAAGTGTGTGCGCGTCTCCTTCCGCCTAACTGGCACGTCGTCCTTACGGGCGCCACTCCATGTAACTCCACGCTGCCCTCCAGTGGCAAAAGAAATAAGATACATTTACTGTACTCGTCTGGCAGCTGCTCCCGTATAAGGTGGGTAACTCTGTATTAGGGGTCTAGGTAGAGTATATTTTATACTTATGTCGGATAGATGAGGAATTAATATTCCTAACGGGTTATTGTGAGAGGCCTTAGATCTTATCCTATATGCACGCAGCCCTCGCCTCTCTGACCTTGAACACGTACTTCAATCTGATTTTTTGAGACTTGAAACTGGATTTCCCAAAACAAACTGATTTTAAACACTGACAAGACTGTAACAATGGTATTTGGGACCAGAGCTAAATTGCTAAAGCTGCCAATGACAGAGCTTCAGATAAAAACCAACTCTAATACCATCCTAGCCCCTGTTACTGGTTTGAAATATCTGGGCATATAGTTCAACTCCCATTTAACATTTGGGTTGCACATTGATACCCTGACATCCAAATCCTATGCCAAACTAGGTGTACTTTACAGGAACAAAGGCCCTCATGCAGTAATCGCCTACAGCGATTCAGTAAGCCCAGAGAAGCTGGCGATTAGAGCAAAAATAACCGGTTTTTTTTTTTTTGCCGGAAAATAAATAAATAAATAAAATCTGCAGACGTGCGGTGATAAGCCACTTTTCGGCATTGATCGCCAGTTTTTCAAACACGCTCAATTCTATAAGCTCTGATCAGCTTATTGCGGCTGATTGCCACTTTAAAATTGCTGTTTCTTCTCCAAATTGTCCCGCCAAAAAAGTTGGCAAGAAGGTGGGGTGAAGCTGCGATGAAAATAACATGCATGTGTCCCAGAGCTGATACCCATTAATATCAGCACCAGAGACCCCCGGCAGGAATCGCATGCATAAAAAATGCATTTACAGGCAATTTCATTACCGCCAAGGCAATGAAGGGGTTATACACCCGTGCCAGGCTTATTGTGGGTAGCGGGGGTGGGTGAAGGTGGTATTTGGCCCTGGGTGGGTGTTTAGGCCTTGCCAGGGGGTTGGGGGATGACTTAACCTCTTCTTTAACTTAGCGGTTAATACTGCTAAGGTAATGAAGGGGTTAACCCCTCCCACTACCCCCCCACCCGGTAGGCCTAAACACCCATCCTTGGGGCCAATACCCCGTTCACCCACCCCCGCTACCCTCAATAAACACAAATACACATAACAGCCCCACTGGCCACCTCCTAGGTCCCTATTAAACTATTACAATATTCATAAAACCATTATTTTGTTTACACCCAGGATTATTACATGGGATTAGGGCTATGTTATTCAGTGAGGGGTTGTATGTTTGTATTCGTAGGGACAGGCAAGGCCGGAGCCAGATGGGGTTCTCCTGCCTCTGTCCTCCCTGTCTCCTGACCCTTCCTGTAGCCGGACAAAGAAGAAGAAGCAGGCACACGATCTTACTCAAAGGAGGTTTAATATGCCATAAAGTCCAACGTTTCGGCAGTCAAATACTGCCTTTCTCAAGGTGAAGGCTACCAAACACAAGAAAACAGTCACAATATATACCATCCCCCCTGATACTCACCCCTCCCGGCTCTGCCACATAACCAGGATGCTGACGCCCACCTGATGACGTCAGAGCTACCACATGGCGCCCCCTAGTGACGTCAGACGTCTAGGTCTAAATCCCTGGCAATACAGCATAGAGCTGTCTTGGAGGACTGCAGCCACAGCCACACATGGGGGAGTGTTCAGTCTGGGGAGAGGTGTGGCTGTGGCTGCAGTCCTCCAAGACAGCTCTATGCTGTATTGCCAGGGATTTAGACGTCTGACGTCTGACGTCACTAGGGGGCGCCATATGGTAGCTCTGACGTCATCAGGTGGGCGTCAGCATCCTGGTTATGTGGCAGAGTGGGGTGGGGTTGCATCCCTTGTTTTTATGACTTTCTAATAAAGATAGATTTTTGCCAGACCTGCCTCTTCTCTGGATCATGGTGCGCTGCACTTTCTCTAGGGTATGGGAGACTGCCTGACGGGTGGCTGGGTTATGGGAGACTGCCTGACACTTTTATGGGAGACTGCTGACACTTGGGTGGGTGGGTGGGTTATGGGAGTCTGCCTGACACTTGGGTGGGTGGGAGACTGTCTGACACTTGGGTTGACTGCCTGACACTTTGACTGCCTGACACTTAGACTGCCTGACACTTGGGTGGGTGGGTGGGAAACTGCCTGACACTTGGGTGGGTGGGTGGGAGACTGCCTGACACTTGGGTGGGTGGGTGTGAGACTGCCTGACACTTGGGTGGGTGGGTGGGAGACTGCCTGACACTTGGGTGGGTGGGTGGGAGACTGCCTGACACTTGGGTGGGTGGGAGACTGCCTGAAACTTGGGGGGGTGGGTGGTAGACTGCCTGACACTTGGTGGGTGACTGCCTGACACTTGGGTTTACTGCCTGACACGTGGGTGGGTGACTGACTGCCTGACACGTGGGTGGGTGACTGACTGCCTGACACTTGGGTGGGTGGGAGGGAGACTGCCTGACACTTGGGTGGGTGGGAGGGAGACTGCCTGACACTTGGGTGGGTGGGAGGGCGACTGCCTGACACTTGGGTGGGTGGGAGACTGCCTGAAACTTGGGGGGGTGGGTGGTAGACTGCCTGACACTTGGTGGGTGACTGCCTGACACTTGGGTTGACTGCCTGACACGTGGGTGGGTGACTGACTGCCTGACACTTGGGTGGGTGGGAGGGAGACTGCCTGACACTTGGGTGGGTGGGAGGGAGACTGCCTGACACTTGGGTGGGTGGGAGACTGCCTGAAACTTGGGGGGGTGGGTGGGAGACTGCCTGACACTTGGGTGGGTGACTGCCTGACACTTGGGTTGACTGCCTGACACGTGGGTGGGTGACTGACTGACACGTGGGTGGGTGACTGACTGACACGTTAGACTGCCTGGCACGTGGGTGGGTGGGTGACTGACTGCCTGACATATGGGTGGGTGACTGACTGACACGTGGGTGACTGACTGACACGTGGGTGAGTGGGTGAGTGGGTTGGTGTCTGTATACATTCTGTCACTGATACACACAGACACTGGGAGGGGGCAGTCACACACACATTGGGGGGGCAGTCCCACACAAACACAGAATGGGAGGGGGGCAGACACACACACACACAGAATGGGAGGGGGGCAGACACACACACACACACAGAATGGGAGGGGGGCAGACACACACACACACAGAATGGGAGGGGGCAGACACACACACACACACACACAGAATGGGAGGGGGGCAGACACACACACACAGAGAATGGGAGGGGGGCAGACACACACACACACACAGACTTGGAGGGGGCACTTACACACACTGGGAGAGGGGCATCACACAGTGGCAGGGGGCAGACAGACACACACACAGACTGGGAGGGGGCAGTCACACATACACACAGACTGGGAGGGGGGCAGTCAAACATACACTGGGAGGGGGGCAGTCACACACACACAGACTGGGAGAGGGGCAGTCACACACACACCGACTGGGAGGGGGAGGGCAGTCACACACACAAACAGACTGGGAGGGGGGACAGTCACACACACACACTGGGAGGGGGCAGTCACACATACACACAGACTGGGAGCGGGGCAGTCAAACATACACTGGGAGGGGGGGCAGTCACACACACACAGACTGGGAGAGGGGCAGTCACACACACACAGACTGGGAGGGGGAGGGCAGTCACACACACAAACAGACTGGGAGGGGGGGCAGTCACACACACATAGACTGGGAGGGGGGGCAGTGACACACACACAGACTGGGAGGGGGGTAGTCACACACACACTGGGAGGGGGGCAGTCACACACACACTGGGAGGGAGGGGCAGTCACACACACACACACACACACACACACACACACACACACACACACACACACACACACACACACACACACACACTGGGTGCGGGGGCAGTCACACACACACTGGGAGGGGGGCAGTCACACACCCACACTGGGTGGGGGGCAGTCACACACCCACACTGGGTGGGGGGCAGTCACACACACACTGGGAGGGGAGGCAGTCACACACACTGGGAGGGGGGCAGTCACACACACACAGGGAGGGGGGCAGTCACACACAATGGGAGGGGGGGCAGTCACACACACACTGGGAGGGGGCAGTCACACACACACTGGGAGGGGGCAGTCACACACACACTGGGAGGTGGGGCAGTCACACACACACAGACTGGGAGGGGGGCAGTCACACACACACACACAGACTGGGAGGGGAGGCAGTCACCCACACAGACTGGGAGGCGGGCAGTCATACCCACACAGACTGGGAGGGGAGGCAGTCACCCACACAGACTGGGAGGCGGGCAGTCATACCCACACACACTGGGAGGTGGGGCAGTCACACTTGCACAGACTGGGAGGGGGGCAGTCATACACACACACACAGACTGGGAGGGGGGCAGACACACACACACAGGCGACATGGTGCTTACCTGTAATGCCACTGTAGGGAGCCAGAAGTAGTGAGGCTTTTTTCCAGTCTGCCGGCAGTTTCAGTTGCCAGCTGTGAGCCTTCCTTCTGGTGAACACACACACACACACACACACACACACACACACACACACACACACACACACACACACACACACACACACACACACACTACATCCGTCCCTGATACTAAGCCCCGCCCCCGGCATATCCTAACCTCCAACCAATCCCCTGCTTCTACTCTAAAGCCCCGCCCCCGGCATCCTGCTATTGGGGGAAAAAAAAAAATACGGCCGCCGCATCCTCCTCATGCCGCCGCCTCCGCGCACTGCCGCCGACTCGCGCACGGTACCAGTCACCAGGGGCAAAACCCGGGACATTTCCGGGACGGACTGTCAACCGGGACAGCACAGAAAAAAACGGGACTGTGCCGGCAAAACCGGGACGAATGGTCACTCTATAAATACACCTTATACTCCACATGCAGCACGTAACCGTGAATGCAGTATATACTCTATATACGCCATGTACCCCAATTACGACACCTTATAACCCTGCATGCAGCAAATGTACACCTTATAATCCACATACCGCACTTAACCCTGACTGCGGTATATACACTATACCCGCCATGTAACCCAATTACAGCACATTACAACACTGAATGCAGCATAAATACACCTTATACTCCACATGCAGCACGTAACCGTGAATGCAGTATATACACTATATACGCCATGTACCCCAGTTACAGTACATTGTAACGGCGAATGCAGCACCTATACACACCCTATCGTACAGAACGTAACTACGAGTGCAGTATACACACTATATACACCATGTCACCCCATTACAGCCCATTGTAACTTCGGATGCGGTATATACACACCCCCTATAATCCAAATACAATATACGCCATGTAACCCAATTACAGCCAATTGTACCTCAAATGCAGCTCGTATGCCTTATACCCCGAATACAACGCATTATAACCATACCCCGAATACAACGCATTATAACCACACCGAGGTGTATACACTTTATTCCCCACATACAGCCCGCTATCACTACGAATGCGGTATGCAGCGATACCCACGGCCATTCTACTGTAGCATTGATCATAACTTTATCCAATGTTGAAAGAAATCAATTACAGCACATTATACCACTGCCATGTAACCCCACTGAGTGTCCCGTGCTCCAACCCTGGGGGGGGCGGGGGGGGTTGGGGGATACCCACGACCAATCTGTTGGGGGAACCGTCGTGGCAAAAAAACGTGGGGGGTTGTTGTGCCTCTCCTCGTCCTCCCTCTGGCCCCCCCCTCCCCAGCCGCAGAGGCTGATGGAGGGCGAGCCACGTGGCAAGGGAATCCCCCCTGGCTATTCCCTGGTACCGGCAAGGGGATCCCCCCGTTCCCCGGAGGCCCCCCCTCCCCGCCCGCCAGCTACCAAGGCTGATGGAGGGAGAGCCACGCGGTAAGGGGGATCCCCACTAGCTATCCCTTGGTCCGGCAGGCGGATCCCCCCCTTCGCCGGAGGCCCCCCCCTCCCCGCCCGCCGAGCAGGCCAGCCACGGAGGCTCACCTGGAGGAGAGGAGAGGACACTAAACTTCGCAGCAGACCGGGAGCAGAATGGAAGATTCAGCTCCCGGCTGCCTCTTTTGTACTGACCTAGGCCTGGCCCCCCCCCCCCCCCCCAGGGGGGGCCGCGATGGCGGCCCAGAGATCCCAGGGAGGTGAGGGGGGAGGGGGCTTGCCCCCTGGTTATGGGCTTCCCTTGCCTAATTGGCTGGAGGGATTGCTTCTGCAGGGGGCCAAGCTTTATATATTATGTGTATAGACTCTACCGCGCTGGGAGTCCGTCCCCGGACCTGATAATCAGCCCTTCCCCGCTCACCATTTGTCCCGGCACTTAGCTGCTCCCAGCCCTTTGTCACGACCCAGCATTTCTCTGCAGACAACGCAGCTAAGTGAATTACTGTGCCTGCATGCAAAGAAATGCTAAAACACACATTACATTACTGGCTGCCTTTCTAAGGCCGTGTTCGGGGTGGCTGCTACGCGACGCGTGCGTGCCCATGTCCGTCGCAATTTCAGATTGTTTGGTGGGAGTGTTCAAACTGAAAACTCCACCGGCGGTAAAGTGCAGCGTTGACGCCGCTGTAACCAGAAATGATATTTGGGGCTGCAGTCGCATCACGTGAGCTGGTTCAGCGAACCAGCTCCGTGACACGTTCCCCCCGCCAAGCCCCCAAATGCCGCGACCCGACTCCTGCAGCCTGAACACAGATCGCCAGGCTGCAGGAGCACGCGGGGGAGGTGCGCGTGGACGCACGCTGCCGCAGCAGCCACGCTGAACTCAGCCTTACTGTATGGGGAAAAGGCTACACTCTAACATGGGGCATAAAGTGCTTTTCTACATATATATAGCCTGGCCTTCGGCATCTATTGCTAATATTGGGCCTTTCCTCTGTCAGTCCTGTTAGAACAGGCAGTGGAAAGGTTAATTCCTTCAGTTAGCCTGTTTGCATTTCAGCTCTGAGTATAGTAGCAATATTCAGGGGCAGGCCTAAGCAACCTTTGAGCATGTTAATCCAAATGGTGGATATGGGTTGGAACACCCCCTGATGTGTGTGAGCCAATCGGAATCCAGCTTTTAGTTGTAATGATTCAAAGCTAGAGACACTCCCGGAGCGGGGGAGGAAAGGGGAGCGGAGGAGGGGGGGGAAAGGGGAGCGGAGGAGGGGGGGGAAAGTGGAGCGGAGGGGGGGGGGAAAGGGGAGCGGAGGGGGGGGAAAGGGGAGCGGAGGAGGGGGGGGAAAGGGGAGCGGAGGAGGGGGGGGAAAGGGGAGCAGAGGAGGGGGGGGAAAGGGGAGCAGAGGAGGGGGGGGAAAGGGGAGCGGAGGGGGGGGGAAAGGGGAGCGGAGGGGGGGGGAAAGGGGAGCGGAGGGGGGGGGGAAAGGGGAGCAGAGGGGGGGGGAAAGGGAAGCGGAGGGGGGGGAAGGGGAGCGGAGGGGGTGGTGGAAAGGGGAGCGGGGTCGGGGAAAGGGGAGCGGGAGGGGGGAGAAAGGGGAGCGGGAGGGGGGAGAAAGGGGAGCGGGAGGGGGGAGAAAGGGGAGCGGGAGGGGGGAGAAAGGGGAGCGGGAGGGGGGAGAAAGGGGAGCGGGGGGGGAGAAAGGGGGGGGGAGAAAGGGGGGGGAGAAAGGGGAGGGGAGAAAGGGGAGGGGGGGGGGAGAAAAGGGAGGGGGGGGAGAAAGGGGAGGGGGGGGGGATCGACACACTGCTTGGACAGTTAAGGCAGGTGTCATTACGTCCCTCATAACGCACACACAAAAAACGTCTGCTACAGCCGTGTATAACGCGGGGGAACTCTTCCCTAACTCCTCCTGTTGTCACCCTTCAAATCCCGGCACCAAACTTGGGCGCAAAGACCTTGCAACAATTTGCCTCGCTACATCACCCCCTTGGCCTAATAAACATGCTATTACTAATAGTCACACACACACAGACTGGGAGAGGGGCAGTCACACACACACCGACTGGGAGGGGGAGGGCAGTCACACACACAAACAGACTGGGAGGGGGGACAGTCACACACACACACTGGGAGGGGGCAGTCACACATACACACAGACTGGGAGCGGGGCAGTCAAACATACACTGGGAGGGGGGGCAGTCACACACACACAGACTGGGAGAGGGGCAGTCACACACACACAGACTGGGAGGGGGAGGGCAGTCACACACACAAACAGACTGGGAGGGGGGGCAGTCACACACACATAGACTGGGAGGGGGGGCAGTGACACACACACAGACTGGGAGGGGGGTAGTCACACACACACTGGGAGGGGGGCAGTCACACACACACTGGGAGGGAGGGGCAGTCACACACACACACACACACACACACACACACACACACACACACACACACTGGGTGCGGGGGCAGTCACACACACACTGGGAGGGGGGCAGTCACACACCCACACTGGGTGGGGGGCAGTCACACACCCACACTGGGTGGGGGGCAGTCACACACACACTGGGAGGGGAGGCAGTCACACACACTGGGAGGGGGGCAGTCACACACACACAGGGAGGGGGGCAGTCACACACAATGGGAGGGGGGGCAGTCACACACACACTGGGAGGGGGCAGTCACACACACACTGGGAGGGGGCAGTCACACACACACTGGGAGGTGGGGCAGTCACACACACACAGACTGGGAGGGGGGCAGTCACACACACACACACAGACTGGGAGGGGAGGCAGTCACCCACACAGACTGGGAGGCGGGCAGTCATACCCACACAGACTGGGAGGGGAGGCAGTCACCCACACAGACTGGGAGGCGGGCAGTCATACCCACACACACTGGGAGGGGGGCAGTCACACTTGCACAGACTGGGAGGGGGGCAGTCATACACACACACACAGACTGGGAGGGGGCAGACACACACACACAGACAGACTGGGAAGGGGGCAGTCACACACACACAGGCGACATGGTGCTTACCTGTAATGCCACTGTAGGGAGCCAGAAGTAGTGAGGCTTTTTTCCAGTCTGCCGGCAGTTTCAGTTGCCAGCTGTGAGCCTTCCTTCTGGTGAACACACACACACACACACACACACACACACACACACACACACACACACACACACACACACACACACACACACACACACACACACTACATCCGTCCCTGATACTAAGCCCCGCCCCCGGCATATCCTAACCTCCAACCAATCCCCTGCTTCTACTCTAAAGCCCCGCCCCCGGCATCCTGCTATTGGGGGAAAAAAAAAAATACGGCCGCCGCATCCTCCTCATGCCGCCGCCTCCGCGCACTGCCGCCGACTCGCGCACGGTACCAGTCACCAGGGGCAAAACCCGGGACATTTCCGGGACGGACTGTCAACCGGGACAGCACAGAAAAAAACGGGACTGTGCCGGCAAAACCGGGACGAATGGTCACTCTATAAATACACCTTATACTCCACATGCAGCACGTAACCGTGAATGCAGTATATACTCTATATACGCCATGTACCCCAATTACGACACCTTATAACCCTGCGTGCAGCAAATGTACACCTTATAATCCACATACCGCACTTAACCCTGACTGCGGTATATACACTATACCCGCCATGTAACCCAATTACAGCACATTACAACACTGAATGCAGCATAAATACACCTTATACTCCACATGCAGCACGTAACCGTGAATGCAGTATATACACTATATACGCCATGTACCCCAGTTACAGTACATTGTAACGGCGAATGCAGCACCTATACACACCCTATCGTACAGAACGTAACTACGAGTGCAGTATACACACTATATACACCATGTCACCCCATTACAGCCCATTGTAACTTCGGATGCGGTATATACACACCCCCTATAATCCAAATACAATATACGCCATGTAACCCAATTACAGCCAATTGTACCTCAAATGCAGCTCGTATGCCTTATACCCCGAATACAACGCATTATAACCATACCCCGAATACAACGCATTATAACCACACCGAGGTGTATACACTTTATTCCCCACATACAGCCCGCTATCACTACGAATGCGGTATGCAGCGATACCCACGGCCATTCTACTGTAGCATTGATCATAACTTTATCCAATGTTGAAAGAAATCAATTACAGCACATTATACCACTGCCATGTAACCCCACTGAGTGTCCCGTGCTCCAACCCTGGGGGGGGCGGGGGGGGTTGGGGGATACCCACGACCAATCTGTTGGGGGAACCGTCGTGGCAAAAAAACGTGGGGGGTTGTTGTGCCTCTCCTCGTCCTCCCTCTGGCCCCCCCCTCCCCAGCCGCAGAGGCTGATGGAGGGCGAGCCACGTGGCAAGGGAATCCCCCCTGGCTATTCCCTGGTACCGGCAAGGGGATCCCCCCGTTCCCTGGAGGCCCCCCCCTACCCGCCCGCCAGCTACCAAGGCTGATGGAGGGAGAGCCACGCGGTAAGGGGGATCCCCACTAGCTATCCCTTGGTCCGGCAGGCGGATCCCCCCCTTCGCCGGAGGCCCCCCCCTCCGGGCCCGCCGACCAGGCCAGCCACGGAGGCTCACCTGGAGGAGAGGAGAGGACACTAAACTTCGCAGCAGACCGGGAGCAGAATGGAAGATTCAGCTCCCGGCTGCCTCTTTTGTACTGACCTAGGCCTGGCCCCCCCCCCCCCCCAGGAGGGGCCGCGATGGCGGCCCAGAGATCCCAGGGAGGTGAGGGGGGAGGGAGCTTGCCCCCTGGTCATGGGCTTCCCTTGCCTAATTGGCTGGAGGGATTGCTTCTGCAGGGGGCCAAGCTTTATATATTATGTGTATAGACTCTACCGCGCTGGGAGTCCGTCCCCGGACCTGATAATCAGCCCTTCCCCGCTCACCATTTGTCCCGGCACTTAGCTGCTCCCAGCCCTTTGTCACGACCCAGCATTTCTCTGCAGACAACGCAGCTAAGTGAATTACTGTGCCTGCATGCAAAGAAATGCTAAAACACACATTACATTACTGGCTGCCTTTCTAAGGCCGTGTTCGGGGTGGCTGCTACGCGACGCGTGCGTGCGCATGTCCGTCGCAATTTCAGATTGTTTGGTGGGAGTGTTCAAACTGAAAACTCCACCGGCGGTAAAGTGCAGCGTTGACGCCGCTGTAACCAGAAATGATATTTGGGGCTGCAGTCGCATCACATGAGCTGGTTCAGCGAACCAGCTCCGTGACACGTTCCCCCCGCCAAGCCCCCAAATGCCGCGACCCGACTCCTGCAGCCTGAACACAGATCGCCAGGCTGCAGGAGCACACGGGGGAGGTGCGCGTGGACGCACGCTGCCGCAGCAGCCACGCTGAACTCAGCCTTACTGTATGGGGAAAAGGCTACACTTCCAAATGGTGGATATGGGTTGGAACACCCCCTGATGTGTGTGAGCCAATCGGAATCCAGCTTTTAGTTGTAATGATTCAAAGCTAGAGACACTCCCGGAGCGGGGGAGGAAAGGGGAGCGGAGGAGGGGGGGGAAAGGGGAGCGGAGGAGGGGGGGGAAAGTGGAGCGGAGGGGGGGGGAAAGGGGAGCGGAGGGGGGGGAAAGGGGAGCAGAGGAGGGGGGGGAAAGGGGAGCGGAGGAGGGGGGGGGAAAGGGGAGCGGAGGAGGGGGGGGAAAGGGAGCGGAGGGGGGGGGAAAGGGGAGCGGAGGGGGGGGGAAAGGGGAGCGGAGGGGGGGGGAAAGGGGAGCGGAGGGGGGGGGAAAGGGAAGCGGAGGGGGGGGGAAGGGGAGCGGAGGGGGTGGTGGAAAGGGGAGCGGGGTCGGGGAAAGGGGAGCAGGAGGGGGGAGAAAGGGGAGCGGGAGGGGGGAGGAAAGGGGAGCGGGAGGGGGGAGAAAGGGGAGCGGGAGGGGGGAGAAAGGGGAGCGGGAGGGGGGAGAAAGGGGAGCGGGGGGGGAGAAAGGGGGGGGGGAAAGGGGGGGGAGAAAGGGGAGGGGAGAAAGGGGAGGGGGGGGGGGAGAAAAGGGAGGGGGGGGAGAAAGGGGAGGGGGGGGGGATCGACACACTGCTTGGACAGTTAAGGCAGGTGTCATTACGTCCCTCATAACGCACACACAAAAAACGTCTGCTACAGCCGTGTATAACGCGGGGGAACTCTTCCCTAACTCCTCCTGTTGTCACCCTTCAAATCCCGGCACCAAACTTGGGCGCAAAGACCTTGCAACAATTTGCCTCGCTACATCACCCCCTTGGCCTAATAAACATGCTATTACTATTAGTTCACAATAGCCCAAGGAAGGGGGGTTACATTTGTTGGGCGATCTGATTGAAAAACACAAAGCCCCCCCCCCCCGTTCCCCGGTGACTCGCGTCCCCCCCCCCCCGTTTCCCGTGACTCGCGGCTCGCCCCCCCCCGTTCCCCATGACTCGCCCCCCCCCCCGTTCCCCGTGACTCGCGCTCCCCCCCGCCGGCACCCACTTGTCCCCCGATGTGCCGTCCGGCTGAGTGAGGCGTGCAGCCGACGGCAGGAAGCACCCTGTGTGGGCCTGAGGCGCGAGGCTGCGCGCCTGAAATGGGAGAGTTACTGGCGCCATAAGCTGAGGCGGGACGCGCAGTTACTTACCTGAGGGGGAGGTAGCGCCGGGGAGGTAAGGAAGCGGCTGGGGTAGGAGGGCCGCGCTTCCCCTCCATCTGGAGCCGGTGCAGGGCGGCGCACGTGATGGGGGGGATGGACAGAGGGGGGGAGGTGTGTGTGTGTGTGTGTGTGTGTCCTGTCTGTATATGTGTATGTGTCCTGTCTGTCTATCTGTGTCCTGTCTGTGTATCTCAGTGTGTGTGTGTGTATCTGTGTGTGTCTCAGTGTGTGTGCATCTCAGTGTGTGTGGTGTGTGTGTGTGTGTGTGTGTGTGTGTGTGTGTGTGTGTGTGTGTGTGTGTGTGTATCTGTGTGTGTCTCAGTGTGTGTGTATCTCAGTGTGTGTGTGTGTGTGTGTATCTGTATGTGTCTCAGTGTGTGTGTATCTTTGTGTGTGTCTCAGTGTCCTGCCTGTGTGTGTCTCCGTGTCCTGCCTGTGTGTGTCTCCGTGTGTGTGTGTATCTCTGTGTGAGTGTATGTGTTTGTCCGGCCAATGAGGTGTGCGGGGGCGGGCCAAGGGAGCCAATGGGATTGCCGCTAGGGACACAGGGGACACAGGGAGACACGGCCACAGAACACTTTCACAAATATATAGTAGATAGATAGATAGATAGATAGATAGATAGATAGATAGATAGATAGATAGATAGATATACACACACTATTAAGGTTATGGTGGGTAAAAAAGTGACAAAAACCCTCCACAGTAAAGCATAAAGCAACTGTAAATATTACTGTATGTTCATTTGCATGTCTTAGACAGGTCTGCAACCCTGTCTTTCCCCATTGTCACCCAGCATACAGCGCTTCCACTGCAGCAAGGGATTCTGGGAAATGACATGCAAATGAGCACTCAGTGCCACCTTTTGTCTCAAGCTCGTATTACACAAGCCAATCCTCAAGCCAATGCACACTGTTTTAAACACAGCTTTTAGACAGAGGCTGGGATGAGATGCAAAGCCATTAAACCCACTCACAGACATGTTTCAACCTTTTTTTTTTTAACTTTTTTATTCAACAACTTTTTTAAGTTTACAGACTTTTTTGGAAACCAAAAAAACACACCATAGTGACAACAGTCACCCAACATTAGAAAGACACCAAAACATAATATATTTACATTTTCTTCCTTCATCCTTCAGATATATACAAACACAAAGATAAACTTTTCAGAAAGGAAAAAAAAAACATAACTTTACGAAAAAACCCTATAACCAAAACATCATACAAAGATAAGAACCATATACTTCAAGATTCTTTCATTTAAAAACAAAAACCCTTTCTCTATTCTCATGTGATGCGATCATCTGTTTTAATTCTTTCTCCATACGTTCCAAACCTCTCTTACTTTCCTCTAACTGGAATCCAGATATCACACTTTTTTCATACCCGTCCCTTGCCTCTTTCACATCCCAATATCTCCGCCCAAATCCCCTCGCAAGTTGATTGTGCAAAACCTCTTCCTTTGTAAGCCCTACTTCATCCTTTCCCTGGGTGCTCCTCCCCTTACTATCTCCCGCAGAATTTGCCTCTTTTGCCTGTACAATCCCTTTTTTGCCTGCCTTTTCTTCACTTTCGTTCCCACTTACTCCACTTACACTTCTCTGTATTTTAGTTCCCTCCACGCTTATCTGACTTTTTTGTGAGGACGAGCTGTTGCTCTCGCTACTCTCTTTCTCCCTCACCTCTCCCCTAGCCTCTTTTATTTTAACCCACTGTACATGCTCCTTTTTTAATTCTTCATATTGCTCTTTTGTCAGATGTTTTCTTTGGTACATCATTTTTTCCAATCTTTCTATTATCTGTTCATCACTACTACCCCCATGCTGCTTCCGGAAAATACCCACCCAAAACAGAACATCTCCCACTGCGTTCTCAAATTGTTCCACTTTCTCTTTTAGGGTTACCTTCCCTGATACTTTTTTAACTTTACCCTCTACACCCTTCTCTCTAGGCTCCACTTTACTCTGGCAATCCTTATCATCCTTTGTTTCTATCCCTTGCGAAGACTCGTTTTTGCTTCCACCAACAACAAATCCTTTACACTTACTCTTTCCCTCTTTACCTTTTCCACTCGCACCACCAGGGCCTGCCTTCTCCTCAGTTTCTTGCGCTTCCCTATCTAACTTCTTATTTTCCTCTTTTCCTTTACTTACGGTCTGTTCCTCTTCCCCACTCCCGTCAATACTGGACAAATCCAGCGCACAAAACTTTGACTTCGTCACCTTATCTTGCCGTAGCTCACTCTTCCCCTCCCCATCAACTGTACAAACATCATTGTCACTTTGTAAACTTTGTTTTTGTGCCCCTTTCTTGGGTCCGCTCGTGTCCATTATTTCCACTTCCACCTCCCCCTCTATTGGGCCACTTGCTAGCATTTCTTCTCTTCTTAAATCCTCCTCATACATTGCTGTTATAGCCGGATCAAGCCCTCCCTCTTGGGAACTCTCCATCTCACAAATTCCCAGACCCTCAACTGTCTCTTCCTCTTCTTCTAGCACACTGTCCCCTTTAGCTGTCTGGGCATATGTCCTTTTAGTGCACTGCCAAGTGTCCTTCCTCTCCGCATAGATGGCATCTCTTAGGGACTCCACAGTTGGCTGCAGTATGTCCCTCTTCCCCGCAATTACGGCACACAATTCCCGTTTTCCTGCAACCCTCCTTTGTATGTCCATAAGTGTGGCAATGCCTGCAATATAGAGGCTGTCCCGAGTAAAACAAAAATCCTCTGTCTCCTCTGATATTGAACATGGCCGGTGGGTGTGTCACTCCTTCCGCACATGATGGATCCCGTCTCAACCGTACCCAGAAACGTCTCTTCCCGTTGAACATGCCATATGGGTTTTTAAGTTCTTCACCTCCTCTGATCATTTCACAATACCGTTTCAAAAAAGTCACAATCTCCTCTTTCCTTGCATACGGAGTGTACATGTGAAGTACAAGTGGTCTCTCCTCCAGCATAAAACTTGGTATTACCTTGATGCCGTGTAAGATCGGGTCACCAGACTTCTCCTTGCACTTTTCAAAAGTGCACCAAACATCCGCTTCTTGATGACAGGTCAGGTCATAAATCCCCTGTGCAGGGAAATCCTGAAGGCAGAAGATCCTCTCAGTGTCCAGACCGATCAATTGCTTCAGCACCTTCTCCACTATCCACAGCAGGTTCACTCGACTTCTCTCGGTCTCCTCGATCAGGAACCGAATGGAATTGCGCATTCCAGCTTGCGATGTCATCTCTGCTCTCCCAAGCTCAGGTGCGGCACCCCAAAAGCAGCAAGGGACTTTAGCCAGTAAAGGCGATGTCCCAGGGCAAAGGTGCCGGCCCCTCACTTCCGCATCCGCTCGCTCAGAACCGCTCGCTCAGGATCACTCCTCTTAGCTCGAGATGGCGTGCCCCCCCAAAAGCAGCAGGAGTCTTTAGTCCCCGAAGGGACGATGACTCAAGGCCAAGGGGACACAGGCTCAGCTACACAGCTGTTTCGACCTTAATGGGTCTCATCAGTGTGGGGTTGGTCTTAATGGCAAAGCAGGTTTGAGACTAGACTAGGTAATCACCACTACTATTAAGGTTATGGTGGGTAAAAAAGTGACAAAAACCCTCCACAGTAAAGCATAAAGCAACTGTAAATATTACTGTATGTTCATTTGCATGTAAAGGTAATCCCAAGTTTTATGCTGGAGGAGAGACCACTTGTACTTCACATGTACACTCCGTATGCAAGGAAAGAGGAGATTGTGTGTTTTTTGAAACGGTATTGTGAAATGATTAGAGGAGGTGAAGAACTAAAAAATCCGTATGGCATGTTCAACGGGAAGAGACGTTTCTGGGTACGGTTCAGACGGGATCCATCATGTGCGGGAGGAGTTACACACCCACCGGCCATGTTCAATATCAGAGGAGACAGAGGATTTTTGTTTTACTCGGGACAGCCTCTATATTGCAGGCATTGCCACACTTATGGACATACAAAGGAGGGTTGCACGAAAACGGGAATTGTGTGCCGTAATTGTGGGGAAGAGGGACATACTGCAGCCAACTGTGGAGTCCCTAAGAGATGCCATCTATGCGGAGAGGAAGGACACTTGGCATGGCAGTGCACTAAAAGGACATATGCCCAGGCAGCTAAAGGGGACAGTGTGCTAGACGAAGGGGAAGAGACAGTTGAGGGTCAGGGAATTTTTGAGATGGAGAGTTCCAAAGAGGGAGGGCTTGATCCGGCTATAACAGCAATGTATGAGGAGGATTTAAGAAGAGAAGAAATGCTAGCAAGTGGCCCAATAGAGGGTTTGGCGGGTTCTATAAGTGATATCGTGGAGAAAAAAGAGGAAGATTTCTTCCTGGACTCCTTGGCCCAGAAACTGGAGGTGGGGAGGAGACGGGAGCAGTGCATCAGAAAGATGCGGGGGGGGGGGGAAATACGGTCATTGAGTGTGGTGGAACCTAGCTGGGCGGAAAGTATGGAGTTTCAAGATGCACAGAGGGGGAGGGAAGGTCCCCAAGATGTCTTGGAGGAGGAAATGGAAATAGGAGGGAAAAAAGCTCAAAAGCGTAAAAATCTGCAAGGGATAGAAACAAAGGAAGATAAGGATAGCCAGAGTAAAGGGGAGCCTAGAGAGGAAGGTGTAGAGGGTAAAGTTGTAAAAGTATCAGGGAAAGTAACCCTAAAAGTGAAGATGGAACATTTTGAAGACGCAGTGGGAGATGTTCTGTTTTGGGTTGGTATTTTTCGGAAGCAGCATGGGGGGAGTAGTGAGGAACAGATAATAGAAAGATTAGAAAAACTGATGTACCAAAGAAAACAGCTGACAAAAGAGCAGTATGAAGAATTAAAAAAGGAGCATGTGGGTTAAAATAAAAGAGGCTAGGGGAGAGGTGAGGGAGAAGGAGAGAAGTGAGGGCAATAGCTCGTCCTCACAAAGCCAGATAAGCGTGGAGGGAACTAAAATACAGGGAAGTGTAAGTGGAGTAAGTGGGAATGAAAGTGATGGAAAGGCAGGCCAACAGAGTGGGGGTGAAAGGGGAGAGATTAGGGAAAGTAAAGGGGGAAAAGGAGAAAAGGCAGGCCTTAGTGGAAGAACAAAAGTAAGTTATGAAAGCGAGAGAGAAAGGAAGGCGAGGGAGTGGCATGTAAAAGAGGTGATAAATAATATAAATAAAGAGGCAGGTGACTTAGGGTTAAATGTTTCAAAAACGGAATGGCTGAAAGTACAGTTCCCAAAAGCAGAGGTGTCTAAAGAGGAAGTAAGAAAATTAGAAATACAATGTAGTACGTATCATATCAGTGAGGCGTTAGAGAAATTGCTTGGACACGTGAAGTAATTAGATGCAATGTTAAATGTCCTGTGGAAAGTACGAAAAGTCGCGTGTAGAAATGGGAAGTAACCATATTTTTTTGTATTGAGTGTGTTTGGTAGTAGATGCACAGATGATGCCTTGGAATGTGTTGTTTTGTTTGGCTTTTTAGAATGGTTTTGTGCCTTTGGGTTGGTTTTTGTCTTGGCAATATAAGGATTGTATAGTGATGTTTTCGGTTTATTATTTTCTGTAAAATGATACTAAATGGTTGTTAATATGTGAACCGTAAAAAAAAAAAAAAAAATGTCTGTGAGTGGGTTTAATGGCTTTGCATCTCATCCCAGCCTCTGTCTAAAAGCTGTGTTTAAAACAGCATGCATTGGCTTGAGGATTTGCTTGTGTAATACGAGCTTGAGACAAAAGGTGGCACTGAGTGCTCATTTGCATGTCATTTCCCAGAATCCCTTGCTGCAGTGGAAGCGCTGTATGCTGGGTGACAATGGGGAAAGACAGGGTTGCAGACCTGTCTAAGACATGCAAATGAACATACAGTAATATTTACAGTTGCTATATATATATACATATATATGTACCCCTCAGTTTTATACAGTCATGGTGTTCATCATGTGTGGGACGCAGAGCCCAGAACCTAATGTCATGTTAGCATCAGAGAGTCACAGTAATAACTCAGCACTCACCCATGTAACACCTTCTCTGGTAGCTCTCTGTCTGTGTCTCTATCTACCTTTCTTCGCAGCAGACCGGGAGCAGAATGGAAGATTCAGCTCCCGGCTGCCTCTTTTGTACTGCCCTAGGCCTGTCCCCCCCCCCCCCCCCCCAGGGGGGGCCGCGACGGCGGCCCAGAGATCCCAGCGAGGTGAGGGGGGAGGGGGGCTTGCCCCTTGGTCATGGGCTTCCCTTGCCTAATTGGCTGGAGGGATTGCTTGACCAGGGAGGCTGCGAGGGACCCCCTCCCACTTGGAAATGGTACCCACATATAACAGACAAGTAATGACAGACTCAGTTTGGAGGTATAAAAGGCCGCGGCTTTGTTTATTAACAATCATAATACTGGAGTAAGCGCTAGTCCAAGCCAGAGTGGGGTTAGGGGGTCAGCCAGGCCTTGGCCTGCTGCCCCCGTACCCGGCCGACCCCTAAAGAGCCGGCCGTTGTCGCGAGTGGGTTCCCGGGTGTCACGTTAGCTTGATCCCGCCCAATCGCTCCTACCCCCGGGCGACGCCCGCCCCGAGCCCATCTGGCAAGGACAAGCACTTACCCCCGAACTGCCGCCACTCACGGCTCTATTTAAACCTCCTTAAATTAGACCGTGCCGCCAACCCCGCAAGGACCCTCTCCAGCCCCTCCTGCAAATCGTTAGTGAACAAGTCCGCCCCTATCTCGGATAAGTGTGTGCTGTCGGCCCGGAACAGGCCAGTTGACTTGTTGTCGAACTCGGGATGGGTGATCTGCCATCCCCCACACTGCGTCACAAACTTCCCCACCATCTTGTTCAGTTTGACCCGCGCTCGGTCGATGGCGCCCGGTGCCCTCGCGCCCCTCCACACTCTCCTGCACAATATGTCCGACCAAACGAGCTGTACTTCTGGCCAACGGGCGAGCATGAGGGCTAGGTCGTGTTTTATTGAATTAACCAGCTCGAAGTAGCGTCGATCGGCCAGGTCGTTGCCCCCGACGTGGAGGAGCAAGATCTGCGGCGCCCTCCTATCCCTGCCCATCACCATTAGCCGCGGGAGCAACTGAGCCCACCGCAGCCCCCAACCTCCCCCCCATACCACATTTGCCTCCTCCGTTCGCAACCCGAGTTTAGCCCCGCATGGGCGTTTGACAGCCCGCTTCTCTGCCCAGTGTATAAGCGAGTCTCCTATTATCCAAGTGGGTGCGGCGTCTGTGAAGGTATAAAGAGGATGAGGGGGTTTATCCAAGCACGCTAAATCCCAGATAATGCGGGCCTGATATAGGACCGGTATCTGTTAGACTTCCATCGCCCTATCTTTTGTATCGCAGCTACTGACAGCCCCGCGCGTGATGCTTCCGTTGCCGCCCCAATCCGGAACGAATGTGTCCCGTATTGTGCCTCGTCGAGGCCCTGGTGTCTTAGACACATGCGGAAAACCCGCATGTACTGGAATCTAGATAACGGTACCCCGTCCGCGTGAAGGAGCAGGGGGCCCTGACCGTCTGGCCTGCATGCCAAGTATTCCCTGAGCGTGCTCACTGGGCAAAATTTGGTCCCTGGTAGCCCTAGCAAAGATATCCACACTCCCCTCCCCCGCTGGTCTGTTTTTGACCTTTTCACGTGTAGTTTGACCCACCCTTCCCCTAAGACTATGTCCTCAAACTGCATCCCTCCCTCGCCCTTGCGCAACGCGCACACCAACTCCCCGGCTCGCAGTGCTGCGAAGAAAGCCAATGCAAACGTCAGCCGGAAAAGTTTCGCCTCGAACCCTGATAGGCACACTCTGTCTGTGAAGTGTCCCAGAATTGCTTCAGGGTATGACTGATGCTGCTAGAATTGTGCACAAATAATCACTACACATGATCCAGACGAAATCCACTGGATAAACAATGCAATAAACGGTTCCCCTTCAGAGTCCAACCATATAGGGTAATGAGCAAAAATAAGTCTTATGTGTGCTCTGTGTGATAACAGGTTTTCTACTGGATGGGGTGTTTGAGTGGTAAAGGGGATAGATATAAACGGCGGTGCCGTGTCTCCAGCCAGGAGACTATGACCGGCAACACACACCGCAATCCCCTGCCACTGCCCTCACTGTCCCAGGATCACACACACAGAGCAGTCCCACTGCGGGGAGAAAAAGAAGGGTAGGTACTCACGATCTTGACACGTCGCCTTCCGATCACTGGATGAATTGAAGGTACTCTGAACCGGGTACTCTGATGCGTGCTCCAGCCCATGCAGGTATAACAGTAAAAAGCGGGTAATCAGGCGGTGCACAGCTGCCGTCAGGATATGAAACAGGGAGTCCACATGCTATTTATCTAAAAGTCCATGTTTAATGAGTGCATGACAGCACAGAACAAAACTGCTACAAGGTACTTCTTGACGCGTTTCGTCTCGTTCGAGACTTTGTCAAAAGAATACCTGGCATTGCCTCCAGTGACGTTCTTATAGGGAGACAGGGATCTCTATTGGCTGTTGTTAATTAAATCAGATGTTCAACACACCAGATAAATAATGAGATCATAAGGGTCTAAGGTAACAAGACCTCCAATTAACCCTTTCCTATATCTTCACCTATGAGGCGTCACACAGAGCCAATCTGCTGCAGTAATACTTACACATAACATACACATAACCACAACATAGAAAAATGTCAGGATACTGGGTGCAACATATCCTTCTTAAGAATATGTCTGATGTGTTCTTGAATCCTGACTCTCACCGGTCTGATGGTACGGCCAATATAAGACATTTTGCACCCACACTGTAAATGATAGATCACATAACTAGAGTGGCAATTCATAAATTTACCAATGCGATGAATACCCTCACATGTGGGAATGTTTTTTTTAGCTCGAGCATATTTACATACTGAGCATCGCCCACATGGGAAAAAACCTCTTGGTATATTACTAATCTGTGATCCTTGAGAATTGGCTCTAAATAAACTTGGTGAAAGGTGGGAACCTAACGTTTTAGTTTTTTTATAAATCAACCTTGGTCCTCCCTGTACCATAGGTGCTATGTCTTTGTCAAGGGTAAGTATTTTCCAGTGTTTGTGGAATATATCTCTGATCTCTTTAGATTGTCTACTGAAGACTGAAATGAAGGATGGACACACAGAGTCATTTTCATAATTATATTGTCTTTTGTTCTTATTAAATTTTTTAGACTTAATAATCTCTTCTCTGTCAAGTGAGTCTGCATATTTAAAAAATATATATATTTTATTGTGTAATTAGTTTAGATATATATGTATACTTTCAAAGATATTACTCTACATATTCTATAAATATTCCATAGTGTATTATACAGCATTGTATTAATTGTGATATTGTTGATTTAATGCTATATACATTTTATATGTTATATGTTGCAGTTTCTGCTACAAAACTGGCAAAATAGATTATGTATCTACTTTGCAGTGCTAAGATTTGTTTTTAAACATGTTGTGGTTATGTGTATGTTATGTGTAAGTATTACTGCAGCAGATTGGCTCTGTGTGACGCCTCATAGGTGAAGATATAGGAAAGGGTTAATTGGAGGTCTTGTTACCTTAGACACTTATGATCTCATTATTTATCTGGTGTGTTGAACATCTGATTTAATTAACAACAGCCAATAGAGATCCCTGTCTCCCTATAAGAACGTCACTGGAGGCAATGCCAGTTATTCTTTTGACAAAGTCTCGAACGAGACGAAACGCGTCAAGAAGTACCTTGTAGCAGTTTTGTTCTGTGCTGTCATGCACTCATTAAACATGGACTTTTAGATAAATAGCGTGTGGACTCCCTGTTTCATATCCTGACGGCAGCTGTGCACCGCCTGATTACCCGCTTTTTACACTCTGTCTGTGGCCTGCATTAAACCTTCTAATATCGCTGGTGTCACTGGCCTTCTGCTGTCATTTGTCGCCGTCCCCTTTGTTAACCACGCTAGGACCCTTTTGATGATAAATGCCTTCGTTGGGTCCCCCTTGCCCTCTAGCTGCAAAAAGAAGGAGACCCCTGTCACTTTTTCCCCTATGGATCCTCCCGCTAAACCCCTTGCCCTTAAGTTTAGGACAAATGATAGCAAGGTCCCGAATCCCAATACGTCGAGACCCAATTCCCCTGCCAGACTTTGATAATCGCGCCACGCTGCCGAATAAGCCCGCCACGTACCCGGAGCCAGCGATGATCGTACCAACGAGGTCACTGGGTCGTCGCCAGCACCCAAAGGTCTGCAGGGCATGGACTGCCGATTAGGTCCGCCCCGGGGGCCAGTCTCCGAAACAGCGCCATCTGTAACCGGGATAAGGCATCAGCAATGTTATTCGCCACACCCGGGACATGTCGAGCCTTGAACGCTATGTTCAATTGCAAACATGCCAGTACGAAACAGCGCAGAAGGGACAGCACCGGCGGGGAGCATGAGCCGAAATTGTTCACGGCTTCCACTACACCCATGTTGTCTGTCCAAAAAATTACTTGCTTATTTGCGAATAAGTGACCCCACAGGCGCACTGCGACGAGCAAGGGAAATAGTTCAAAGAACGCCAAGTTCTTAATGAGCGGCGTCCCCCGCCAGTGGGGAGGCCACCGCTCCGCGCACCATGCCCCACCGAAGTGGGCCCCAAAACCGACTGACCCTGAGGCGTCTGTAAACAACTGCAACTCTGTGTTGTTGGATGGGGGACCTCGCCACAAGGTTCTGCCGTTATAATCCTTTAAAAAACGCAGCCACACCGTCAAGTCCTTTCGGATTTCGGCAGTGAGGCGGATGAAGTGGTTGGGTCGTCTCACCCCGACCGTTGCTGCGGAGAGGCGCCTGGCGAAAACCCTCCCAGCCGGCATTACGCGCGCAGCAAATACTAAGTGGCCTAGCAGCGCCTGGAAGTGCCTCAATGATGTTTTCTTGAGAGCTATGAATTCGCGGAGAAGCCTACTTAGGGCGACCAGCTTCTCCGGAGGGAGCCTGTACTCCATCGCCTCAGAGTCGATTTCTATGCCCAAAAAGGTAAGAGTGGTTGTTGGCCGCACCGTCTTCTCGTCGGTCAAAGGAACGCCGAACTCACGCGCCAGGGCTGAAAATTCGAACAGCCACCTAGCGCATAAGTCCGAACCCCTGGGGCCAACAAAAAGGAAGTCGTCCAAGTAGTGCATGACCCCCGCTGCCTGCACCCTCTTCCGGGCCACCCATTCTAGGAAGGTGCTAAATGTCTCGAAATAAAAACAAGAAAGCGCACATCCCATTGGTAAGCATAAGTCTATGTAGTACTGACCTTCGAGCATGCAGCCTAGCAAATGAAAGCACTCGGGGTGGACTGGCAAGTGTCTGAAGGCCGATTTGATGTCAGCTTTTGACATTAGAGCCCCTTCTCCCATCCTTTCCACCAGCGCTGCGGCTTGATCGAAGTTCGCGTAAGACACCGAACACAACTCCCTGTCAATGCCGTCGTTTACCGACGACCCCTCGGGGTAGGATAGGTGTTGTATCAACCTATACTCCCCAGCCTCTTTTTTTGGGGACCACTCCCAATGGGGAAATCCTGAGATTAGGCAAGGGAGGGGACTCGAAGGGGCCAGCCATCCTTCCCAATTGGACTTCCTTCCAGACCTTTTCCCTAGCTACGTCACCGTGTGTCCTGACCGATTTCAAGTTTCGACTAAACTCAGATCCCGCTTGATATTCAAACGGGATCCTAAACCCCTCCTTAAACCCAGCTAGGAGTAGCTGGGCCGCTTCCCTATTGGGATACCTTGCTAGCCACGGTGCCAAATTGGCGACGATTATTGGTGTCGCTGCCCTCGCGTCCAAACGTCCGCCCTGCGCCCCTCCCCCTGCGACCGCCCTTCTTAAAACACTTTGCCTGGGCGTGGCGGCCGCCGCAAAAGGAGCAGATGTGTTGGAAACGGCAGTTGTCGTACGTGCAGTTGGACTGGTTAAACGGCCAACAGACGCCCGAGTTGGTGTGCAGCGACTGGCTAGTCCCTGGTACGTTATTCCGCCATGCCCCCCTACCTCCGGTGCCGCACCCTCGAAAGGAATCTGCCCCGCCCCCAGACACAAACTGCAGATACAGGTTGACATCCTTGACGTTCCATGGTATCACCACCTCTTGGGCCTTCATTGATTGCCTAAAGCACCGGTCATATGTCCACCAACCCGTTCCCCCGTAAGTGTGGTGTGCTTCCTCGATCATGTCGTGATACGTAAAGAGCGATGCGCACGCCTGGGGATCCTTCTCCCCAATTACTCCAGCCAGGATAACAAATGCCTTCGACCAATTGCGAAAGGTGTGTGGGAAAAGCCTCTTTTCCACATCCACCTTCTTCGCTTCCCCCGTCTTTGAGGACGCGGCCAACGCCTCCCTGTAGCCTGGTAGCAGAGATAATATATCTACGTACTCCCCGGCCCATATCTTGTCCTTCACCTCTTTCAGCAAGTGCAAGCCCACTGAGCTAGGTCTGGATGTATAAGAGACCTTATATGCCGCATCGGGCATCCTCTTATCCTTGGCTAGCTCCTCTGAGGCGGGTGCCGCCTGAGGGAGGGGGAGCGTGGAGGATGGTGATTCCACTTGCCCGGCCTGCCCACCAGCCCCTAGAGGTGTGTTGTTAACCGCCTGCGGGCGGGAACAGCGGCCACTGCCGCTGCTGGAACTACAGGTGTCGCTACCGCTGGCGCCGCCCCCAATGCTGGCGCTACGACTGTCGCTATAGCTGGAGCTATCGCCGCTGCTGATGCGATTAGCGTTGCTAGAACTGGCGCTGCGCTTATCGCTGGTGTCACTACTGCTGGTGACTCTGCCGGTGCATGAGCATCAACAGCTGCCTCTGGAACCAGCCTTCTTCCTTGCTTCGCGCGTCAGCCTGCAGTTGTATGATTTTGTCTACGAAGTACATTCTGATTGATGCGCTAAGTGTCGCGGGAGTGTGATTTCAATTTGCGTGATTTAACTATGTGTTCCGTCTACTGGGTTTTTCTGTGAGTATGGGAAGTATCGAGGGTCGACGGAGGCGGATCCGATCCGGATGAAAACTGAATTGCTACTCGCACGAGGTACCGAAACTGACTGAAAGAAACATGAATTGATATGTTATCATCGATACATGGGACCTTCTGCTAACCGAAGAAGGGGCGTTAGGCCTGCTATTTGCAACCGCCCCTTTACCCCCTTCCCGCATGCATATTTGCTATACCAGCATATTTTCCTGATCGTGCCCAGTCAGGGAGTGGGATTACCCGCACCATCCCTGGCCATGCGCTGAACAGGAAGTGGGATTACCCACACCAAACCAGAGGCATGCGGCCCTGTGCTGAACAGGGAGTGGGGGGTTACCCGTCCATAGCAGGGCCATGTGCTGAACAGGAAGTGGGGTTACCCATACAATAGCAGGGCCGTGTGTTAAACAGGAACTGGGATTACCCATACAACCGCAGGGCCGTATATTAAACAGGAACTGGGATTACCCATACAATAGCGGGAGCCAAGTGCTGAACAGGAAGAGGGATTACCCATATGATAGAGGGAGCCAAGTGCTGAACAGGAAGAGGGATTACCCATATGATAGAGGGAGCCAAGTGCTGAACAGGAAGAGGGATTACCCATACGATAGAGGGAGCCAAGTGCTGAACAGGAAGAGGGATTACCCATGCCCTACCATGGCCTGCGCTGAACAGAAAGTGAGATTAACCCCTACACGCGTTATACCTCTGCCTGCAGCATAACGCACCGTATACCCCACGTCGTCCTGAATGTAGCATGTAACGCTGGACCAATACAGCACATGACCCCCAAAGGCAGTATATACACAAACCATATGCTCCACGCAATGGCCCGAAGCCAAGCATGCAGCATATACACCATATAATCCAAACCCGTCATGTAACCGCGCATGTGGTCTATAAACATTATATTCAGAACCCAGCACGTAACCATGATTGCAGTGTATACCATATAATCCAAATACAGCACGCCACCACCACTGCGGTACCGTATACACCCCTGTAACCCAAATACCGCACATTATAACACTGACTGTAGCATATATACCCGTTATAATCCAATACGGCGCGTAACCTTGAATGCAGTATATCCACTATACCCGCCATGTAACCCACTTAAAGCACATTATAACACTGAATGCAGCATATATACACCTTATACTCCACATGCCGCACGTAACCGTGAATGCAGTATATACTCTATAAACGACTTTATAACCCTGAATGCAGCATATATACACTTTATAATCCACATACAGCACTTACCCTGAATGCGGTATATACACTATGTACGCCATGTAACCCAATTACAGCACATTACAACACTGAATGCAGCATAAATACATAGGGTGACCAGATTTCGAAAATGAAAAACCAGGACACCTTAAAAAATAATTTATTAAACAAATGACATCACGTGACACCCCCCGTTGCCATGACAACAAGACACTCTGATGCCCCTGCAGTGTTAGTGTGTATAGAGGTGGGGGCTTTGCTTGGGCCCTTCAACTCTTACAGCCAGGGCATTATTGGCCAGGAATGCCCAGTTCGGAGGGGATTACTACTTCAAAATGTATTTGATTCGTAACAACATCAAAAAACTCTAATACCAATAACTAACAACCACAGACAATGATAATCTAAACCATCAAATAAAATGTCTACGGCCCTTGTTCAAGCATGTTTGCGGTACTTACCAGATAAATCAGTGCCTGCAATCCACGACTGTATCCGCCTCTCCGAGCGTCTGAAAGCAATCCAGCGTTCCTGGTGTGTGGCTGAAGAGGTGAGGGACTCCCTCCTCTCAAACGGAAAAGAAGAGCAAAAAATAGAGTTGGAACATACCTATCATACAGGGATGAGAGAGAGAGACAGAGAATGAGAGAGAGACAGAGAATGAGAGAGAGACAGAGAATGAGAGAGAGACAGAGAATGAGAGAGAGACAGAGAGAGGGACATAGGGAGAGAGAGACACAGAGAGAGAGAGAGAGACAAAAGTAATGTACTGTATAACCATTATACCGTACCCCCTAGTATTCGTGTAATCATTGTCCCACACCCCCTATAACTCACGCTTTGGCAATACTGAAATGTTCTTTTGTCATGCCAATAAAGCTGATTTGATTTGAGAGACAGAGACACAGAGACACACACAGAGACACAGAGAGAGACAGAGATACAGAGAGAGAGAGAGAGAGAGAGACACACAGAGAGAGACAGAGACACACAGAGAGAGACAGAGACACAGAGAGAGAGAGAGAGACACGGGCCTATTTAGTAAGCGTTGATAAGGCTGCGTCTATAGTATTTCAGACGGAGGGAAGGCACACACGCTGCAATACACTTGATGAAGTCTGAGCTTTTTATGGCTTTGCAGGGTATGCAGCGGGTGCGATTGGGGGCGTGGCAATGAATATTTGGAGGCGTGGCAATAACGTTCCGGCGCGGACGTCCCTTCCCTACCTCACATCCCGATCCACCGGCATTTTTTCAGATGCAGCATCTGAAGCACTGTGCAGACAAGAAGAAAAATGCACACAATGCGCACCAGAGATTAAAATATAGTAAATTATTTATTAATAAAACAAGAAATAACCGTGGGGGATCCAACCCCACCTCAGTACATATGCGTCACAGATCCGGGTTCGGTTACAGAGTGACCTGACGTGTCACGACAGGTCACTCTGCGCGTATTCTGACAGGCTGAGACGGCGTTTGCAGGTAGGAATTTATATATACACTATATCTTCATCTCCTTCATAGTAATGACATTAAAAACACATTTATTCACAGAATTAAGTAGTCACTGTGTGGGATTAGTTTAAGATTTATTTATTAGATAATTTATCACTATGTAACACACTTTAAATCACAAATAAATAGGTATCACATTATTGCAATGTATTCAGTTGTAAGATATTAATGTTATTTGTAACACACAGTAGATTAGAAACATCACAATAATTAAGTATTAAATGTAATATTTATTGATCCCTGTAGCACTATTACAATTTGTTGGCATGGTAATCTATAACAGGGGAGCGCAAACTTCTGAAGCTGCGTCCCCCTGCCTGGCCTCCCCCGGTCTTGCGCCCCCTCTCCTACCTGCCAGCACACTCCGGGGTCGAGTGACGTCACATGACCCCGCGGTGTCATTTGATGCCGCGTTGCCATGGAGACGTGTCTGAATCCCGGTCAGTGTTACTGTTGCAGAGGCCTCACGTGATCCCCGGCATTTCATTTAAATGCCTTGGGGAGGAGCGCGGGACCTCTGCACCCGCCCCC